>NC_061828.1:25955993-25958493 GCF_019202785.1 Penaeus chinensis | reverse complement strand
TATATATATATATATATATATATATATATATATTTATATATATATATATATATATATATATTATATATGTGTGTGTGTGTGTGTGTGTGTGTGTGTGTGTGTGTGTGTATTTGTATATATATATGTATATGCATATATATATGTATATATTTATATATATATGTATATATATATGTATGTATATATACTGCATCCTATTTTTTACACACGCTCAACACACACACACACACACACACACACACACACACACACACACACACACACACACACACACACACACATACATACATACATGTGTGTGTATATTTACATACATGTATACATATGTATATACATACATGTATATATGTACGTATATATATATATATATATATATATATATATATATATATATATACATGCATACATGTATATATATACATATATATATGTATACATATGAATATATATATGTGTGTGTGTGTGTGTATACATGTGTATATGTATATATATGTATATGTGTGTATATATATACATAAACATATGCATGTATATGTATATATATATATATATATATATATATATGTATATATATATATGTATACATGTGTATATATATGTATATATACATATATATACACACACACATCTCTATACGCCATGTGTTGATTTTTCAGTCCTTGACTCATAACATATTTTCTGTTACAGCAATGGTGCACTAAGGTGTGGAAATGGAACCAGTGGAGTATCAAGGCGTGACTATGTTCTTATACTTGAATGGCTTCACTCGACAAAAGACTTTCAATGAAAGCAACTAATGGGGAGCATGCCCCATCATATGACGTTGTTAAACATTGGCATCGCCAGTTCAGGTGTGATTGGAGATCTGTGGAAACGGCCTCTATCCCAGGGCGACTCCAGTCTGCCATTGATGAGGACACACCATCCATAAATTGGAGACTGCCATTTTGGAAGATCTCTGTATTAGTGTTCGTCATTTGGCCCAAGATTTCAAGGTAAATGTTAGGTCTGTGGAGAAGATCATTCATGACAATCTGCATATGCAAAAGTTGTCTGCTCAATGGATTCCTAGGCTACTCACTCTTTTCCAGAAGTATGAATGAGTCCATTGTTCCAAAGCTCTTTTAGTCATGTCCCAAGAAAACCAGGAGGACTTTTTAAACAGACTAATTACACAGGATGAAACTTGAGTTCATCACTATGATCCAGAAACTAAGACGCAATCAAAACACTGGAAGCACTTTGGCTTATCAAAGCATGTATCACACCCTCAGTGTTTTGGGACTAGCTTGGAGTAGTGATGGTGGATTTCCCGGTAAAGGGTGCTACAGTTACTGGAGCTTACTACGCTTCAGTGCTACAGAAAAGCTGTCCACATTCTACAAGACAATGTCCCTGTTCACAACTCTCACATTGCTCAGATTGCTGCGACATCCTTCCTCATCCTCCTTATTCTCCTGACCTTGCATCATCTGACTTTCACTTCTTTCCGTCCATGAAGTCATTTTTGAAGGGCAAACGTTTCCAAGATGATGAGACACTGATTTTTGGTCACTTCATGGCTTCAAACACAACCTGCAGACTCGTACGAGTCCTGCTGTAATAAAAAAACATGTTAGAAGTTAAGGACTGGAAATCAACACATGATCTATAGTGTATCAATATTTATGTGAAATTTCAGCCACCTAGGATAAGCGGAAGTGGGACAGGGGAAATCTTTAATGAGCACCCCTTGTGTGTGTGTGTGTGTGTGTGTGTGTGTCTGTGTGTGTGTGTGTGTGTGTGTGTGTGTGTGTGTGCAAATATATATATACACATGTGTGTGTGGTATGTATATATTATATACATATATATTTATATATATATATATATATATATATATATATATATATATATATGGTAAACAAAAACACAATGCACAAACTAGACTGTGCATTGCAGGTTTTTTCTATCATAGTATCAGCACGATAGAGTGTTTTACCATTCATATTACGATGGTAGGAATAGTGGAATTTTGAGATCAAAAATAAATTGATCAAACAAAGGGAAAAGTGATGGTAATTAGGGTTACCAGAAGACAAGAGGGAAACGTGGGAGAGAGAGGATGAGAACGGAATAAAGAGAAGGGAAAAGGAGATAAAAGAAGATCATTACTGCCCTTAGATGAATTAGCAGGCTCATGCCCCTGCAGGGGAAGGCAGCCGCCGCCTGTGGAACAACACGGGCGCTCTGCACAAACAGTTCCCGGTTAGATGCTCCCTGAGATGCGGGCGGAGGGGAGGGGAGGGGGCCGTGCAGTTGGCGCGGGTATGTAGTTTGTTGTGAAAATATTGCAACAAGATCTAACGTTTAGTGGCCGGAACCGCAAACAGTGGGAGGTCCTGACTTTTACCCTCGCCCCCCCCCCTCTCTCTGGAGTGTTGCCTGCCTCGCCTTTGTCCCGCGAAAACGTCCTTTCCCAAGCGCGCTTATCCTTTGCTCGACGGTCTTGTTACGGTTG
>NC_061828.1:25935993-25943493 GCF_019202785.1 Penaeus chinensis | reverse complement strand
ATTACTATTATCATTATCATTATTATTACTACTATTAGTATTTATATTATTATTATTATTGTATTATTTCTATCATTATTATTATCATTTTGATTATTATTATTATCATTATCATCATAATCATTATCAATATCATTTTCACATTACTGTTATTATTGTTATTATTATTATTATTATCATTATTATCATTATTATTATTACTATTATTATTATTATCGTTATTATAGTAATTATCATTATCACAATTATTACTATCATTATGATTTCTTTCTGTTTATGAATTGAGCAATGATTCATAACATGTCAATCATAAATTGGCACTTCAAGAGATAAAATTTCTTAAGTATCAAGTTGCTCAGATTTTCATAGGGCTTGTGGTTTCATGTAGGCTGCGTAATTTCGTCTGCCGATTTTAAGAACATAAGAAGCTTCCATCTTTTACATCTAATTTTCCTAATGCAGTCAATATTGTAGAACGTCTATGGATAGACTGCACTAAAAATCACCTGCATTTGTACTCGTAAATGTCTTTTCAATCCTGTCTCAAAGGAAATGTTTGCTGAAGGATATCCTGGAGGAGCAATCTGAATTTCTTCAAATCTATCTACAGCTGAACCGCTCACGCTTCGCTATGACTTGTTATTCTGCTATTCCGAAAGCATGTTCCGTCTCAGTGGCGCATATTCATGGAGAAGTTTCGAACGGCTATACATTCCTGTAAGGCATTCAGTGTGCGGAGGGATCTTAGACGTCAGAGAAGAAAAAAAAATATATATATATATATATATTGGAAAAACCCGTGGAACCCTGTACGTGGTTGTAATGATAATACTGTCCAAATTCACGAATTTTATTTTTATTTAATCATGTGATCTGCGTGGCCATACATATGAATCTGGGATTTTGTTGCCATCATTAGGCCTCTTGTATACCCTGAAACCTTGAAGATGTTTACTTAACCTTCTCCAAGTGAAACTCAAAGGATTTGAGTCTGCGCAGGCAAAATAGAAAGAATACATCGTCGTTGGCTCTACAGATAAAAGAACTCCTTAATGATTGAAATCTCTGAGCAGCACTAGGTTAAAGTGAAGGGTTAGAATGTCCTCAGTAAACAACAGCGTTCCTGATATTCAAAACGACGTGGGAAGATTTCTAAGTCCCTTCGCTCTAGGATGTCTCTGATGATCCATTTCCTTGATTCACATCTGGCCTTTTCCGCGAAGGCCCCTGGATCAATGTCCACCGACTGCGCTTTTATCAGAACATTAACTGAATGGGGCAGCGGATTTTTAGAATGAAAATGCTTGAACGCTACTGATGGGATGTTATATAATTCAAGTTGACTGAGAACGGTGCTTCGAACTCATTTCCCTACTCCTTAGAATGCGGCAAAATCTGTAATCATACTTGCTGAAAAAAATACACTGTTGGCTAAGTATGTTACCGTATCATGATTTCTACATTTGTACATGAATATGTTTTATAAAAATCATCTGATACTCCTGACGTATGTGTTGTCAGAATAGTGTTACATTTCGAACTGACCTGCACGCCACTCTATACATACGTCAACACAAGGGACAAGGCGTCTGCAGCACACGCGTCAACACCCTGGCCCATGCCGATGGTGCTTTCCTCATCGCAGTCCACATGGAAACCTTTAACCTTTGACCTGGGGAAGGCCTATATAAGTACTTAAAAAGACCTTGGACCTGGGTGTCTTGGAGAGAAAGATTCGTGGGTGCGCTGCCACACCACTATGTTGGTTTTCTTCATTCAGATTTCTGATTGATATTTTGTTTGTATTTCGCCTTGTACTCGAATACCTTACATATATCACCTGAAAACAGCGGGTAAGCAAGACGTTGAATCGAAATGCTGACTAAGAATCGTAAACTACATGGGGCATACAACTAACACGGTCGAACTACACATACGGTGATTGGCCTGTTTTCATTTCTAATATTGTTTTCGTGAAGAAAAAGAAGCATGATGTTATTTACTACTACTGTTAGAACTATTACTTTTGTTTCCATTATGTTTATCATTGTTGCCGTTGTTGCTTCTATTGTCCTCATAAGAATCATTGCTATTATTTTCATTGTTATTACTATTATTATTATCATTGCCACTATCATCATCATTATCATGATATTGATAATTGCACTTATTATCATTATTTCATTATTATTATTAATATTAATATTATTATTATTATTATCATGATCATAATCATCATCATTATTAGTATTATCATTATTATTATAATCATCATTATTTCTTTATTGTTATCATCCTTGTTGCCATCACTGTTATCATTATCATAATTATTGTTATTATTATCGTTATTACGACCATCAGCAGTTAAATAATTTAATAATTAAAATATAATACTAATAAACCTTGTAGTTATTATTAATATCATTATTATAACCATTATTATCATTGCTGTTATCATTATTATCACTATTATCATTATCAAAATTATCATTATTATTTCTTTTATTATTATTATTGCTAATGTTATTGATATTATTATTATAATTATCATTATCAATGTTATTGTTAATATTGATATTATTATCATTACTATTATTATTATTATTATTATTATTATTATTATTATTATTATTATTATTATCATCATCATCACTGTTATCATTATTGTCATTATTATTATCATTATTGTCCACTGTTATTATCATCACTATCACCATTATCATTATCACTATAAGTTTCATTATCATTATTATAACTTTTATCACGTTATGTATTATTATTATTATTATTAGCATTATTATTATTATTACCTTTTTTTATTATTAATAGCATTATTGTTATCATTATTATCATTATTATTATTATTAGCATTATTATTATTATTAGCATTATTATTATTATTATCATCATCAACATCATTATCATTTCATCACTATTATTATTTTGTTCTTATTGTTATTATTATTATTGTTATCATTACTATTATCATTATTGTCACTATCAGATTATTATCATTATTGCTGTTTTATTGGTTTTATTTTACTATTATTATCTTTATAATTATTTTCATCAGTAAAATTATCATTATCATTATAATCATAATCATATTCATTATTATTATTATAATTATCATTGTAATTATTATATATTATTATCATCCTTAGTATTATTATTACTTGATTATTAATAATATTAGTGTTATAATTTTTATCATTATCACTGTTTTTATTATCATTATTATTACAATATTGATAATTATCATCACTAGTATCATTATTACTATTATCATTATTTCCAATCTTAATCTTATTATTATTATTAGTAGTAGTAGTAGTAGTATCATTATCATCGTCATAATTATTATAGTTATCATTACCAAATTATCATTATTATCATTATTATTTTTATTTTATCATCTCATCATTGTTAGCATTATATTATAATTATTGTTGTTATTATTATTATTATTATTATTATTATTAATATCATTATTATTACTATTACTGCTCTTGTTAATATGTATTAATAATAATAATTATTACTATCATTATTATTATACAACAATGATAATTATCATTATCATTATTACATTATTATCATTATTGTCACTATTATTATTATTATTATTATTACTATTACTTTTGTCATTACTCTTGATATTATTATATATGTTATCATTATTATTTTATTATCATTATCATAACTATCCTCATATCATTATCATTATCATCATTATCATTATTGATATTAGTAGTAGTAGTAATAGTATCATTATTATCCTTACTGTTATCATTATTATTTTTATCATTATCATTATCATTACAGTTATCAATTTTATCATTATTATCATCATCATTACAATTATCATTTTATTATTAATATTATTATTATTATTATTATTTATATTTTTATTATCATTATCATCAATATTGTTGTCTAGCTGTTGTTTGTTTATTATTATCAGCATCGTTATTATCATTATTATTATCTTCATTGTTATTATCATTATTGTTGTTGTTATTATTATCATTATTGCTATAATTTCTATTAGTAGTACCATTTTCATTCTCATTATTATTTCTATCATCATTGTTATCATTATCATAATTACTATAATTATTATTAGTAGTAGTAGGAGTAGTAGTAGCAGCAGTAGTAGTAGTAGTAGTAGCAGTAATAGTACCAGTAGTAGTAGTAATAATAGTAGTAGTAGTATCATTATCACTAGTATCATCATTATATCAATAACGTTATTGGTATCAAGATATAAATTATATTTTATTATGATAATAATGATCATTATTATCATTACTATCATTATCATTATCGTTATTATCATCATAAATATAATTATTGTTGTTATCTTTATTGTCATTAATATCGTTTTCTAATTATCATGCTTTTTATGATCATTATTATCATTATTATAACCATTAACATCAACATGATCATCCGCCTTATTATCATTATCACCATCATTACTGTCATCCTTATCAATCGTTGCCATGAATATCACCATTATCATCACAATATCATCATTTTCAGTAGAAGTATTGATACCTCTTTCATCTTTATCGTAAATCCCATTAATATATTTGTTAATTTCATTACCACTATTGTTATTATCGTCAGCATTATTATATATATATCACTGAAATATTAACATATTACCATCAGCATCAGTATTATCATCAATATTTGCATTATTGTTATTAATCAAGTGTATATACTATCTCCATCATTACTGCTATTCTTATCATTAGCATTCATACTATTACTCCAATATCATCATTAGATTTATCATTACAAACATCCTAAAGATTGTTTCCCATAACGTTAAAACTTAGGTAATTGGAAAATTGTACTCGCGAGTACGTACACTCAATATTATACGTACCCTTACGATTACTGCCATCAATATAGCTAAATATTGCACAGTTTTAGTGATAAGAGTTAACTTGCATCCAGGAAATCTAATCGTGGATTCAGTGAACAGGATCAGCCGCGATCGACCCCAACGTAATGTAAACAAAACATTCAGTTATGACGTGTATATATAAAGGTGTAGAATGCTGACAGATTATACATCATGAATGTGATCAAATTATCAGTATCATCAATCAAATCACTAGCGTTTTTGTTTTGTTGTTCTTTTCATTAGTATCTACGTCCTCATACCGTGCGGTTATCCTCATGCCTTAATTAATACGCGCAGCGAAAACAAACGGGGGCTTTTCGTAATGGTTTTCTTGTTCTTAAACTTCCCTCATTTCTGAAATATATTTGCCTTTGTTAATTAATGGAGAGGCTTGTCATTTGTTCTGCCCTCCCTCGTATCCCTCCTGCCCTTTGCCCCAGTTATCCGCTCTCGTCCCCTGTGCCGCAGAGCCCCACGGCCCCCACCACCTATGATTGGGGCTGACCGCCAATCATGGGTGGCGGAAGTATGGCGGCAGTATGGGGAAAGCGGATTGCAAATAAGGAACAGGAGACAGATGGACGCTTCATCGTACATGCATTGTATACTCGTACTATACCTATAGTATACAGGCGGATGTGCTGCTTGTTGCATATATGTGTATATACATGTGTGTGTGTGTGTGTGTGTGTGTGTGTGTGTGTGTGTGTGTGTATATATGTATATATACACACACACACACACACATATGTATATTTCGTATACATCTTTGTACAAACGGTACCGTGTTCGTGTTCATATATATATATATATATATATATATATATATATATATAAGGAAAAACGGGCTCTATCAAAGCAAAAACTGTCAGGTAAGCCTCCGCGACTGTGTCACCGATCAAGCGCGCCTACAGCCTAATGCTCTAAACCGCTTACCCTCCTTACCTCACCGCTGATCGAATCTCCGAGGTTTGTTTGCCGAGTTTTAGACGCGGTTTTCGCCCAGGGACCTCGAGTACTAATATGTCATAGTGAAGTTATTTCTATTTATTAAAAAAATAATCTCTCTGTATTTGATTATGAATTATGGAATCATTTAGATTATGTTCTGAGTAGATAAGCAAATAATCATAATCATATGAACAGAAATACAAGCAAAGGTAACAAATATGACATTTATTAGAGGGCCATTTCATATTTGTGAATTATCAATGAGCGTTTGATTTCGCTCCTAATCTGCGACGATCATTGGCAGAGATCATGGTCAGGTGTGCGAAAATCGTAATTTCTCTTTTAATTTATTCATTATTGAGCGCGTCTGTCCCAGGTGTCTGCGCGGACAGCCGCCAGGGTGGTGAGCGCCGCCCGAACAATCCTTTTTGGCCGCGCCAATATGACCCTTACGGATGAGGATATAAAGCCTCGGGGGATTCAACGGATTGCCAGGTGTGTTGTCCTTCCGTCCCCCTCTCCTTCCCCTAATTCCGCCGCATTCTTCTCACAGTCAGGATGGAGTCATTTGTCCAAACATGACAATTTTCATTCTACCCCGCCAAAGAGCGGCGTTAATGGGCACTTACACCCCCTGCGGCGACGTCTCCGGGCGCCCCTTGAAAGGAGAAACGGGGTAAGGCAGACCCCATGGGGTCGCCCTGAAATCCCTGAAAACAGAACGCAAAGTGAACCTCGACGGGGGTTCCCCTCGTGTTAGGGTCGAGAGGAGCTTCCCGGTACGAGAGAAGCTACGAAACCGAAAAAAACATTTCCAAGAGGCAGGGACGGTGACAGTTGCCTCCTGATAATGAAGATATTTCCTGCAAGAGGACATCCCAGTCACGGGGCAGCTCTTTTTATACCTTATGAAAAGAGCCATCTAGCATGAGACAGATTCTAAATAAAGGTTAGCAGCGTGGAGAGAGGGAGGGTGAGACGATGGTTATTAGGTGTACCTTGTTGCCCAATAACTTTTTTTTTCTGCCGTCATGGTCTATATTTCAGTATTTGTTTATCTATAAATCATCACATCACATTTATCCACGTACTTGTGTTGTGCTTTTGCTTTTCTATTGTACGGTTATTTCTAACAAAGTCTTTGTTGTTCAGCTGAGCTTCCGGGTAAATTTATAACCGACAGTTGCATGCTGCATGCTGTGTGATCGTATTTTGTAAGCCTTATTTACATTTTATATATACTGGAAATGCTTGTGAATGTCACCTTGGTTGGGCAAAAAACGGGGATAGCGCTGATTTAGTGGTTATCATAATTAGTTACATAAACATAGTACTTCTTGGTTGCCATTTCTCCATTTTTCATTATATATTCGGTATATTATTCTTCAGTTTGCCCGGAATACACAGGTATGCAGTGTATGTGTTTGTTTTTTTTCCGATTGGCTTATCTATGTTAGACTTATTAGAGAATTTGATGTGTCCTTAAACCCCTAAACATCAGGCTCCATATTATTAGGCTGCCTGAGAGGGTCGCTGTACTACTCTGTGCCCGTTAAGGGGCCTGTGGACTGGCCTGTAATGGGTGTGTTATCAGTTATTCTGTAAGCGTGGTTCCAGAGTGGCTCAAGATT
>NC_061828.1:25925993-25928493 GCF_019202785.1 Penaeus chinensis | reverse complement strand
ACAAATATCATGCTTTGCTTTTGTCCAAGAAAATATACATAATGGAAAGTTTGTGTATTAAAGATTAGCATAAGTTTCAGAATCAGAAATATTTCTCGTTCCCTGGAAATATATTACGACGTTTAAAACAAAAGGCTTGGAGGCTCGGAGGAATGAAGAGACCAGGCAATTTTCATACTTCAGATTAAGTGACATTTTTAGATTACTAGGCGGTCCCATTCTGCACTTGGCTAATATCCTTCCAAGATTATAATCTATCCTGATATAGATAGCACCGCTTTATTTATAAGATAAAGCCCCTTATGGGTTTTGAAATATGTTCAATGTATTTATCTTTAACTAATCAACGTGTCTAAAAATAATGATAATAATAACGTGATTTCTATGTGCTTACCTAAATGTGTTTCCTTGCCACTCGAGCTTCCACGGAGAAAGCCGAGAGTCAGTCCAGAGCACTTATCCCTCTTGCGTCGTTGCTGGCAATTGCTCCGTTGTCGGAGATGAGGTTTCCCTTTCGGGTCGCAAAACCTCGAGAATCGTCTTGCCTCCGCTAAGGAACTTAGTAGTTCGACAGTTTATTCCTTATGACAACTCCTGTCGCGGTTTTAGCCTTCTCCTTTCTTACTGTCATAGTTAAATCACAAGTAGTAATATCAAACAGTTAACAGTTAATGAATGATTATTGATATGTCTGTATGTATATGTATATATATATATATATGTGTGTGTGTGTGTGTGTGTGTGTGTGTGTGTGTGTGTGTGTGTGTGTGGGAGTGTGTGTATTTTAACAACCATTTATTCCACAGCAGGATATATGCCAATTTCAATTCACTCATGAAAGTTTATATGACAGCATCACCCTTACCTGACTGGATGCCCTTCCTAATCAACCGCGGTTCGGCGCGCTAACGCTTGTGCCACGGCGATACCTGCGTTAGACTCGCCGTAAGACTAGGCTCGAGCCAGCAGTCGGAGCGCAGTGATTTTTACGACCGCCGCGACGGGGTATTGAACTCGGGACCACGAGGGTCGGAGTCCAGTGCTCTAACCACTGGACCATCGCGGCAGTCCTTATATATATATGTATATATATGTAAATATGTATGTATGTATGTATGCATGCGTATACGTACATATATATTATATCATATATATATATATATATATGTGTGTGTGTGTGTGTGTGTGTGTGTGTGTGTGTTTTACAGCGAAAATAAGAAACACAAAATATATCTGCAACACAAATTGTAAAATTAAAACTCGATATAAAAGACCAAACTCAAAATAAGATGTCACGCCAACATGAAACGGTTACATACTCCACATTCCAAAACATCTTATTTTGCCTGAGTTTAGTATTTTTTTTCCCCCGAGTTTTTATTTTATAATATCTGTTGTATCTTGGATTTCTTATTTTCGCTGTAATTATATATTCAGTATTAATGTATACACACACACACACACACACACACACACACACACATATATATATATATATATATATATATATATATATATATATATATATATATATATACATATGTGTGTGTGTGTGTGTGTGTGTGTGTGTGTGTGTGTGTGTGTGTATACACACATATATATACACACACACATATATATATATCAATATATACATATATATATATATTGTAATGACCAGATATATGTTATATATCGGTTTATTTACGAAAAGACAAAGCTCCAGAGAGTTTACGAAAACTACTCGAGTTACCCCTCGAAATCATTACATGCCATTTTCCATAACAGTTCATGGTCAGAGCGCATTTTTTATTTAAGCAAATCAACTTGTGTTTGATTACATCAACAACATACAATGCGCAATAAAATAAGTATTATCATAAAATATTGTTAATAATTATTATATTATATTCTAAAAGGTTTTTTATGGAACACAACTAAGAGCATTACACATTTACTATTAACTCGTCTCAGTATTTGTAACTGTAATTTTAATGGCCTACCCCCTCTTCATACCTTCGTTCCCCTCACCCCGGTGCCAAGACCCTGCTGGTTATCGCCTGTACCACCATTGACCTGCGTCCAGAACAGAGCGAAACCGACATGCCCAGAGCGAGCGATTCCGACCCTTACCGACGATTTAATGGCCTTTCCCCTCGACTTCCCACGGTACCCAGGACCTGTGCCAAGTTTGACCTGCGCCCAGAAAGTAACGACAATAGTGAAGTGCCCCCAGAGCAAGCGATTCCGAACCTTATTGTTAAATACTTTATAACTATAAGTGTACTTATATCTTGATTATACTTAAAATGTTTGTTAAAAATTCCTTATTCTCAATTACTATGTTTGTAATCATTATTGTTATTGATCTTGTAGTTATCCAATGTTCATGATTTAATTGTATTGTCATATCTAGTGTCCCTGACCCAACTTGTGACCACAGGACCCTTACATTGCCATAAAACAGAGAGTCTGTACTGCCATTTCCTACCAAAATCAATGTTGCCATATTCTTATGTTT
>NC_061828.1:25885993-25890993 GCF_019202785.1 Penaeus chinensis | reverse complement strand
AGTAACACAAATCATTATCTTAGTAACAGTGACGCAAAAGCAGAACGAATCCGAGAGTGGCGCGGTTCGACCTATATAACTGTGCAGCAACCCGCCAACCATTCAGTGTCGGTGAGACTGTGGAGGAGGGAGACGTGTCATGTATTTTTCTCGCTAGTGATACTGAAAGTCTAGTAAAGAAAGCATTTGTTTTTATTTGGTTCATCAGACTTTCTGAAAATTAATTAACACATATTTTCATAAGATCTCTGTGCTATTTTTAGAATGAAGTTTTAGCGAATTTTCATAATCAAGTGTTTGTTTACGACGCCCACCTCACGTGCGTAGTGAAGTCTGGAGTAAGTTAAGTGAATCCAAAAGAACTAGCGGCCTTCACCGCTCGTAGACTTCCGTGCCTCACCCCACGCCCGCGACCTTCACACTGTTTTGACGAGGTACGAATTCGGATCCCAGCGCCGCCTGTAAATCGCCCGGGACACTCCCGTCGCAACAGGTAAGCCAAACGTCAGCAGGCGTGGTTTGTAATACACTGCATGGATAAACCATTTATCTGATTTTTATTTATTGCAAAATGTTTAAGCGTGTTAGGTCACACGATTGGCAGATCGTGACCTGGAAAACGAGCAAAACTAAAAGGACAGACACGTTTTTTTTAACACATCACATGCAATTGCATTCCATTTCCCACCTGAAGGAAATTTACATTGACGAATGAAAGCAACTCCAGGGACAGTAAGCCTAGATTCAAGCCATTGAAACATTTGCTTCATTTCTCAAAGAAACTACAGCACGCTTACTGTATAACTCGAATTCTCGCGATAAGAAAACGCCAAAGAATTAAGTCAAGATATCTATATATAAATTATGAATGTCGTTTCCATTATGTTCGCCGCTGATCATGCATGAGATACGTCATTGCAGCTCGCCATCAACACAGACCGCACTTGCATAGATCGCTGATATGACATGTGTGTGTGTGTGGGGGGGGGGGGGGGGGGGCAAACAGGCGGGTGCCGGCATCAGGTTACAGGTGTTGAAGAGATTCATCAGGTGCTCTTAAGGCGATTTTAGTGTATTTGTCTCCTTAGGTTTCCTCGTTCAGCTTAATGGTAACGAGCGCCTGCCTCCGTCGCCTTTGCCGCTGGGCATCGGTAGTTTGTCACCAACATTATCGTCGTCGTCGTTATCGCCTTCACCATCACCTCGTCACCGCCACCATTATCGGCATCGTCATCGTCGTCATCTTCTTTCTCGTCATCCTGACTGACTACCGTCATTGTCAGCATCATCATTATTAGTACCATCGTTTTGTCATAATCACGTCATAATTATCATTAACATTATTATCATCTGCAAAACCTTATATCATCCTAAATATTTCCTTGTTTATAACTTTGAACAAATAGCCACTTTAGGAACCAATTTAGCCGACCCTAAAAACCTGCGCTCCGAGTCCCACTATTCTGCTAAATAATAATGCCCTTACCGTGCTCTACATTTACCGTTATTATTTATCATCCGTCAGTCCAATCTAAACATGCGTTCTTGCGTATAGTCACGAACAATCAAGTTGTTTGTAATGACAGGTTATACAGCGACATTATTAAATATCGGCCATTATAAAGGCAGTTATCTTGCAGTATGTTGTCTAACTCCTTATAATCACCTTTGAAATATATGACCTATCTATCTTAATGGACCCAATTTTGAATGACAACCGTGTTTGTTTAGACCCTTTAATACCCGCAGTCGCGGATAATGTGCTGATGTGGATTAATAATTCAAGAAGCATAATACACTGGCTGCACGATTCGGCTCTCTTCCAGAATCAGCGCTGACTGGATATATTTCCCAGAAGTTTTTAATCAGAATAAAATTGTAGCTGAAAAGGATAGTGTCATTTTTAACATTTCAAGCAAACCTACAAGTAGTAGTTTTCCGTTCTTTAGAATGAAAGAAGAAAACAAGGAATGAAAAGATAGTGACTGCACATAGCGCTGCGGGGAGTGTGAGGCATACCCCGTTATTCACATTAAAGAACTACTTAAGGTTGACTTTAATGGCCGCAATAGGGTAGTGTGGTGGCACACATTCAGTGTTGCCGGTAATTGTAGAAGACAAGAAAGCATTTTGTTGAAAAGATATGCTTCTGTCAGAGTATAACATCAGTGTCATTTCCAGTTGGTGGAATTGATAAAGTAAACCGCATGTCGGGTAAAATTTCTTTGCAATCGGCTACATCCCGTGTATCGATCACCAAATTATTACTTGCAACATGTACTTTGATATAATTTTTCATCGCTAATTCATGTTTATATTACACATTTAAAATTATGATACTTTACGTCAAATATTTTTCTAAAACCCTCCCATCCTTATCTCTGACTTTTTTATTACCATTTTTCATATTTTGGAAAGTTATAACGAATCGAAAAGTAATGGATTACCTCAGAAGCAATCAGAATATAATTTAACCAGAAATGTATGTTAACCATTACTATATATCCTCTACCGCGCCCTGCTCGTGTTCGGGTAATAGGCCTACTCAGACAAACGCGACTATGATACTCAGCAAGTTGTGAAAAAAACACACGCGTCAGAGGGAATATTAAACAGGTACACGAATGGAGAAATAATATCGAATTACTTCAAGCTGAATAGCAGACCAGTGGAATTTCTCTGATGCTTTGATCAGAAGGATTGCCACAAAAGTAATCAGAATAGCTTTTACCTGGAATGTCGTTTATTATCAATTGCTAGCTTTAGACCTCTGTTCTCGTGTTCGTGCAACTTAGCGAGACACATGGGCCTACTCAGTTCGAGTCAAACGGGACTTCAGTTGATTTATAAGTCTTAATAGTCCAGATGAGCGGGCGTGAAGGAAGACATATCGGTGGAAACCAAGCCGCCGGCCGGCCATGCTTGCCCATGGCCAGTGGCCAGCATTTAAAAGCCTTAGTCCGTTTCCGTGTTCAAAGAAATGCAAGCATTGCGGGAAATGCCTGTTATATTTAGTGTTAATTTGGATGTTGACTGCGTGGAATTATGAATTTGATTTAAACGAATCAGATGTTCGTGTTACGGTTATTATTTATTAATTATTTGAATTGTAAATCTAATAGGTTTTTCCAGCTTTTCTGTTTTCGCATGACGGACGTAAATTAGATTCACTGATACAGCGCATTTGTAAAGCCAGCGCTTTGCGCTCCGTTAAATGTACAAGAAGAGCTTTTTAAAAGACATGAAGGTATGAATAAGGAAGGAATAAGTATGCTTCTTACGATTATAAAATACTGTATACAAATCTGTTTTCCAGACGTAGGAATCATTTGCATTGTTTAACACTGGCCTGCCCAAAGAAAGTAACTTCCATTGGATTGTGGAAATGATTTAACTGTATTTACCTGTAACGAGTTTCTGTACTATGAATTATCATCAGTCAGATCCAGTATTTCTTTTCTAGTTTTACTCGTCTTAAAAATCAAGAAAGAAAAAGAGCGTAAACACGTACACGCAGCATGCGTGAAGGAAACACTTGTAAGGGACCGAAGAGTCTCTAGACAGAACACTTCTTTTCGCAATGCAACGGTGGCCGACGGATGAGGACCGCGACCCTGCTAGAAAATAAATATCCCACAGGAGATTATGAATAATGTAACCCTCCGCACGTGACACTCATGTGTTCCTGTCGGATGGGGCAACAGCGCTCCGGCTGTTTTCACTGGCTAGGGTGAGAGGACATTCGCTCATTTGCTGTTGTTTGTGCAAGTTATTTTCCTTCTTTCACTTTTAGATGTAAAGTTCCCGTCAAACCTAAAATTTTACTGGCTGGAAATATATAACACGATTATGTGTTTCGACAACAACTATTCTCGCTGTTACCCGACATCTTGAATTTGTTGACATTCACATAAATTCTGGTTGATGGTAAGTATTGCTACTAATCCTATATGGATTTCTGGTACTGAAATGTCAACTAATGCATGCAATCAGAATAGGCAGTCTTATCATTACGCTATTGTGTGGAAAACGAAATTAAATTCGTTAGATTCCGATAACGAATACTGGCATTGGCATATTAATTACTTAGTTTCTATGTCACGTTTTCTTCTATCACCCAAAAACGCGTGGGTTCTTAATGAGTGTGAAATTGCCGTCATGTGAATTGGGCTTGTTAATTTCCTGTTGCACGCGAGGGGCGCCTGCTAATTAGTGCCTTTCAGAAGTGTGTTTATTAGCCAGAGGAAGGCGTGTGATGACGTCGCTTCTCGCGGTGCAAATGTCGATGTTGATCTAATTAGTCCATGCTAATTACGATACTAGATCCTATGGATTTTCCCCAGAATGTCATTTTTTAATTGCACTGGGACATTTGAAACACCGCCAATGTTTCAGCCCGCTTTTTCTGCTTTTAATATGGACTTAAGATGGACATACGCTTGTGGCATGTATCACAATAGGGTTGACCGGGATGGTAGGGTAGTATGTTTTCTAGTCACGACAAAATTGTTTGTTTCCCTCACTTATACTACTAGACACAATTATTAATACTGTCTTTGTCTTCAGTTTCCGTTACAGTGTATTAAGGATTCTTTTTAAGACGCTTGCTCTACCTGAGGTCTTCAGCATGTCTAAAACTAACAGTGGGTAGCTAATATGCTGGTGCGTAATATCACTATAGAATTAAAGGTGAAAATGATATTATCGTTTACCTGTACTAGTAATGACGATCATTGAAATGAATATAAATAAGAAGATTCTTGATGATTATTTCTTTGATTTTTTTAGCCTATCTATGATAGTGTGTGAAAGGGTTTAATAGAAAGAAAAAATAACATAAAAACAACGAATATGGAATCGGTTAATCTATAAAAAAAAAACAACTAAATGAAGTGTCTATTATCGGAAAACAGATATTGTATATAGTATTTTTTTTTATTTAGGATTCAAGTAAAACAAATCAGTGATTATGCTACTGATAATCAGTTATAACAGTGGTG
>NC_061828.1:25865993-25868493 GCF_019202785.1 Penaeus chinensis | reverse complement strand
AATCTTGAGTTAAAAGACAGTTCAAACATGGGAAGAATTTCTGTCACGGACGCTGTCTTATATAAAAACTTGTATTCATAATTAGGACAAAGTATTTGTGTTGGATAAGTAGGTTAATGTGTCAGCCGCGTGCTCTCTAGCCGTTTGTGGTATCGCAGGAGAGAACTAGGAAGTTGTTTGAGCGAAGGAGGGGACTGTGTGCAGATGAGATCGATACCTAGCAGTCTTTGTCTAAATAAAATTCTTACTCACTGTTTACGTCAGCTTGTAGCCCTGCTCTTCCCGTTCACGCAACAGTGCTTTCATTCAGCCATTTCTCCTTCCCCGTACGCCCGCGACCCTTCTCGTTTGGACTGCCTCAGATATCCGCGAGTCAGCCATCTTCTCTCACACGTAATTTCAAAGCCTTTCTCATTGTTGATAGCATCATCTGAAATACGAAAGAATGTCTTTGTGGTGATAATGGCAGTAATGGAATGAAGACAAAGTTTGATGGTACAATTGATGACTGAATAAACCCACCAATTGCATGGCGGATCTCCAACAAATATGCCAAGGTCTTGCGTGAAGCAAATAGAAAAAAGCAAATCAAATCAAAGATATACCTGTAAGTATATGCGGACCTGGTATTATCCAGGGGTTAAAAAAGGAAGAATATATGAACTATAGACAGTAGAACTGGAAACTAATGAAATAAACAAAGTAGTAAGATATAACAGGAGCATAAACGACCACAGTAGTCCCGCTATGCTAAATTCGGCTAGGAGCCACCTCTCCCCTCATAGTTATGAGACTGTTATCCGTTTATAATGTCCTTATCACTATCCATGCATTCAGACTAAGTGTCTTCACAGTTTATAATCAGACCTATTCTAAGTAATGATTAAAGCTAAAGGCATAAAACATTTCATGATTTTCAGGAATAGGCCTATTTTCGTAATATATCTACTTTGTCGCAAAAAATAACTATACACAAAGAAAAGACACTTAACATAGTGCACAACAAGCAGTAAAGATATAAGTCCCAGCTGCAGTATTAGTAAGTAACGATCGGAAACTTATCAATACAATCATAAGTATTTTGTTGATTCTGCAGACACATTTAAAGTTAGTATTTGATTTAATATTTACTGATGTTTCTAAAATATTTTTGTCGGGGATATCCTTGCTAATAATCTTTCGCCAAACAAAATGAATTAATTGAAAACGTGCCCTTAGTGCCCATGAAAGTATTTGTAACTTCTGCTTCTGTTTATGTAAAGTTTGACATAAATAGTTGACAGAAAGACCGAGCCTGAAGCAAGACTTGGGAGTAGGGCCGAGGTTAAACGATCCTGTGTGCTTTACCTCTCACTACTAACGATGTAAGGTCAGCCATCCCATAAAAGATCCATATTAGGAGATCACTTTTCTCTAACTCGGTCACTCGTTCAGTAGTGTCTTGGCTAGTTTGTATCTTGTCTCCCTTTATAGGATCTTTGGCTAAAAGTCATATAAGACATTCGATGTATTTTATTGAGAAAGTTAGAAATATGCCGACACGCGACCTGAAATTGGTGAGGTTTGATAATGTTTGGCTTTTTACTAATGTTCTTGTTTGCGATGTGTGTGGTTATCTAGAAAGGACACACTACGTCTCCTCGGAAGATCTCTGTTCCAGAGATTAATTAAGGGAAGTAGTCAGGGCCCGTTCCTGCCTAATTTATGCATGACTTTTGACTCAGAACTCCTTCCTGTACGGTCTGGTTTGAACGAGATGACATTTGTTGTGTCGCCTGTAGACCGCTCAGATCTCAGTGATTTTGCTCTCGAAACTCAGCAGACTTGTTCGTATAGTTTATATCAGAGTGAAAAAAAAAAACAAAAAACAGGTTGGTTGCTTTTTCTCGGCCTTTTTTTACCAAATGTCCATGGCTTACTTAAATATTCAGTTTACCGCAAACTTTCAACCATCGCCAACTATCTTCATCTTGTTGCAAATCATCCTTTGTGCGTAAAGAAATCAGTAGTTTTTTCTTTTTTTTTTTTTAGAGGACCAGTAATAGCGAAATTATAAATTGGGAACTCGATATTATTGTTAAATCGTTTTGCAAACTGGCGTTTCCTCGTTGTTTTCATAAATCAGTCACATTCGAAACTTTATGCTTGTTTTCCTTTACAACTCGTCCCTAGATGTTAAACGCCATTTATTAATATTAATGTCAATACCATCGATATGGTATTTATTTACCATCATACGCTGCGTAAATCTCTGGGCCAACGCTGCTCCTGCTACATCAGCCATTTACGTTCCGCCGTGCCAAGAATGTCCTAAATATTACTTGGGCGAAACTATTAAGGATCTTGGCAAAAGATGTGAGGGAATCTGATGATTGTTTTATTCACTTTTGACTTAGATTCCAACAGCTTAATCCAAGAGAATACATGCCATGCCCACTGTACTACAATCTTGTTTTATTGTATGTACACCTAGATGGCTCTACAAGTGCTTAGTCGCAAG
>NC_061828.1:25860993-25863493 GCF_019202785.1 Penaeus chinensis | reverse complement strand
TATAAATATGATATATTATATATGTATATGTATTATATAAATGTGTGTGTGTGTGTGTGTGTGTGTGTGTGTGTGTGTGTGTGTGTGTGTGTGTGTGTGTGTGTGTGTGCGCGCGCGCGCATTTCTATATATATTGATTTATTTAACACACAAACACACGCATGCATATATATATATTTATATTTAAAAATATGAATACATATGTTATAAATCTATCAAGCTGTTTCTCTATATGTATGTATATATGTATGTAACTATATATATAAGATCGATATATGTATGTTTTCATGTAGTTATATATGTGTGTGTGTGTCTGTATGTATGTGTGTATATTATATATACTTCTATAAATTATATATATAATTGTATATTCTTTTTATATGTATACTTATATATATATACTTATATATATATAGTATATAATATACACACATACATCCATATAATATATATTGTGAGAGAAAAAAATCATCATGCGCATGTGAATGTGAACGTACTTGTGTATGGATTGGATTATGTGTGACTTTTGTTTTTTCCTTTCTTGCGACTCGAGGAATTTGATTTCGAATGATCTTATCTTTGCGTTATTTTTAGTGTTGTTTTTGTCTGGTTTGTGGCTTTGAAGTGATGTCTTAGATTGGTTTTTAGTTTTTTAAACCTGCTGCGAAGAATATTTGTAAATTTCTGTTCTGCAGCTGTCCTTCAGTTAATGGATATTAGAGCTTGGAGCTGAATTGGTTTCTTCTTGTCGGTCGCGCAGCTAAAAGTGTTTTCAGCCTTTGCCTTTGTGTCGCCTTCGTCATAATACGAATAGTTCATCCTGGTAAACAGCCGTGACCCTTCCCTTTGCCATTTTGTACACGAGTATTCAACCCTCCTTTGGTGGTTCGAGTCTTATGTTAGCATGAGCAATACATCTTTATACTATAGACCTGTATATAATCCACTGGAACATGTTGACTCTAATTTCTGAAACGTGTCCTTGAATGTCTTCGAGTAGATTTGGTTAAGTCTCGTAAAGTTTTTTAGGTCCGTAGATGTCTGTGGCATAAACTTAGTGTAACGTTTCTTTTATCAGGCAATGAAGGTTGGCTTCAAGTCTTATAGTAATATTAGTGTATTACCACGCGAAAAGCATTGAAATTCAATAGAGCCTTCGGTCCGTGTGGCTGTATGGTTTCAGTATCTCGCTCTTGAATTTCGCTCTGGTGTGTGCAGCCATTCGAGCCTGTGTTGAAATGGGCGAAAATATCGAGTTTATTCTTATTTGAATTCTTGTTCGTTTGAAATAGATGGATTGTGCTTTTCCCCGGATATTACAGACGATGCATTTTAATATTACCTGCAAATTATAGACATTCGCTGCAACCCCCGTTTTCTATCATGTTAATATTTTCGATTCTCCTTACAGGCCATTTATATATTTTTTTCAAACAATTTCCTTAAAAGACAGACCTGTATCAAAACTACCAGCCGTGGTTAAAACACAATTATATTTTTTTTATTGTTATAAACCACTATTCATGTTCTTTATATTGTCTCTGTATATATAACGATAATGCTATAGTAAAGAAATCTGTGACATTTTTACTGATTCTGTTCCTCTTTATATCCAACTCGGTAATATAAACAATCTGACCTAATTGTTAGTCTTGAATTAAGTGCTTTACGTTAGTCTTGATTCTCTGAGCGGGCGGTTACTGAAGATCAAAAAATGTATATGCCTTATAATAATTTGCATTTCTTAACCACGTTGAATACATACAGCGTTATTTTAAACTGGAAATTGGTTTATTATGTAATAGTTAAAGATCTATCGAGGAATTTTCTTTTAAAACCGGGTCCGATATTTGAAAATCAAGCTCCTTCATCAGCCAAGCGTTTCGTCCACGGCTGCCGAGGAGTCAGAGGCAGAGGCCATTGTTAAAAGCGACGCAGTGTGCCTTTCGTCTGAAATATGGACAGCAGTCCTGCCAGGGCCACAGCAAGGCGATGTGGGGAAAGTGGGATCATATATCTCTATGTGAAAGAACAAAAGGTGCCTTTGGCGACATTAGTAGAAGACGGCAATGGCCGTTGATTAGGGTAAGTTTGAATATTCACGGTGCAGATTTTTTCCAGCCGATCAAAGTATTGCCTCTAGACTTCGAATGCCATGCTGGGCTTGTGAGAAGATACACAGTTCCCTGAAACACGTCTTTCGTCATGGTGATGAATATCAGGCTTGGGAGGAACGTCCTTGGAACACGCCTTGCTTCAGAGAGTGGCATTGGAGGTGATCTCATTTGGGAATTTGCTTGCGCTCGCCACATACTTGGATGAAAGGGAGTACTCACTCCTTCAGAGTTTACAACTCCAATGCCTCTTCTTTTAAATGTAGAAATGTTTTGAGTGAAGGCAGTGCCAGCAGGCGCCTCGGTCATATTCCCAGGTGTCGCCCATGTTAGGTATCCCTCTCCACTGCTATGTGCACTGGGGAACTGGGAGGACTCAAGACTTC
>NC_061828.1:25853493-25855993 GCF_019202785.1 Penaeus chinensis | reverse complement strand
GGAGGGCCGCAGCGGCGACGCGGAAAGGGATCGGATGTTGTCAGGATCACGTGGCCGCGGGCGTGTGAGGACTGACGCACCGAAGAGCACTCGCTTGCTCGCACGGCCAGTATGCGCCTTGCTCTCGATGGGCATGTGGACTTCACACGTTCATGCATACAAATGTACGAATGTAATATGTAGAATATGTAATATGTATGTATATGCACAGTACCTACCTACCTATATATCTATATTCATCTATCTATCTATATATATATATATATCTATCTATCTATATATATGTATATATATATATGTGTATGTATATGTATGTATGTGTATATATGCATACACATATGTGTATATGTGTATGTATAAAAAGTATGAATAGGATGAGTATCATCATAACACAAGAAATATATTTGACCGGTTTCGATTATAATATCTTGTATTGTGAAGATATCCATTCTCATTCATACCTTTTCTACATTTGTCAACACGAATACGGTTCTTATATATACATACATATATATATATATATATATATATATATATATATATATATATATCTGTGTGTGCGTTTGTACATGTCTCAATCAAACTTGTCTTCAAAATATTCTCCTTGTCACAAATAGCCGTCCATTTTTTGTGTCGTCTGAAATCAGCGATCTTTCAAGTTGGATTTCAGTCGTGGGGAAACGAAAGTCCGCTGGGACCGACTATTTCGGGCGCAAAGCAGACCTCGAGTGCGAGGTCCCACGGCGCTTGGGGGAGGCGGCGCGAAGGACGAGGCCCCAGGAGCGGACAGACCAAAACTGGAAGCTGCTCCGCGCCCACGCCGCCGCTCGTGCGTCACTCCTCATCTGTGACTTTCTGGAGAAACACGGGACAGGCCTCGCCCCCCGCCCGCGGGTCTAGTCTCTGTGGACGCTCATTCCCAGAAGCCGGAATTCGCCCTGAAAGGTCGCCGGTTTCAAACGGTAGAAAAGCTAGAGGAAACGTCGTCTGGAGGCACTCAAAACGCGGCTGAGGCGTAGGTAGCTGGCTTCTTGCGCGGCTTTGGTTGATGTTGATGGTTATATCTGTTAGAATGTGTTTGAAGGAAAACTGCTCGGCGGGAACCAGCGGCTACGGAGGAAGGACGGAAATGTATACATTATTATAAAACATTAATGAAAACACTAATTAAGAAATTGGATAACACTGTATAAATGTTTTGAAAAAATATGGCATCAGTTCGTAATATATACCAATTCTTCTCTCCTCAGGTATGTCAGCAGTTTTCATGCCAGGTAGTCGCCAGCACCGCCACTCGTGAGTAGAAACACACCTGTTTCTACAATTCGTTTCTACTAAGCGCCACCCACTTTAGTGAAGATGTCACGGGGCATCACACCTCGCTTGGTCGTAGCCCCAAAGGATCGAAATGAATTTGTTCTACCCTGTGGCGGATGCGGTTTAATGAATTTCCAGAGATTCGTAATTAGTTCACATGACTACTTATCTATTCCTGCGTCTTGACAGTACTACGGGAAGGCGTTGCCATAATGACAGTTTGGGAATATTTGCTGTTACACAATAAAGTATAAGTATTTTAGTGTCGGCGTATAAAGTAGATAGAAATCTCCAATCGATGACTATAGATGTTCATGAATTAGCCTACGAGTCCCCTGACGCCCTGAGTCAGAACACGTGTAAACAGGAGATTGTTGAGTTTTGCTCTTGAAATCCAGTTCTTGATAGCATAATGCATGTAAGTATTATATTAGCATTACAGTTAGTCCCAAACTAAGTGTAAACAAATGCCACTTAATATTCTCTATAGGGTGTGTGTGTATATATATATATATACATATATGCGTGTATACATATATAAATATATATATATATTATATATAGTATATATATATACATATATGCGTGCAAACATATATAAATATATTTGTGTGTGTGTGTGTGTGTGTGTGTGTGTGTGTGTGTGTGTGTGTGTTTGTGTGTGTGTGTGTACATATGTATATGGTGTATGTATATGTATTTATGTATATATTATGTACACACACACACACACACTTATATATATATATTGATATATATTGATATATACTGATAAAGAGATAGATAGATAGGCAGATAGATAGATAGAGATGAGTGTGTATATATATGTATATATATGTGTATATATATATATATATATTTATATATATATATATATATATATAAAAGATTGTTATACATATATATATATATATATGTATGTGTGTGTGTGTGTGTGTGTGTGTGTGTGTGTGTGTGAGTGTGTGTGTGTGTGTGTGTGTGTGTGTGTGTGTGTGTGTGTGTGTGTGTGTGTGTGTGTGTGTGTGTATTGAATATAAATATGTATATATATACACATACACATATATATATATACACATACACAGATATATATATATATATACATATATATATATATATTGTATAAATGAATATATATAAACATAAATATATACATATATACATATATATATATATATATATA
>NC_061828.1:25803493-25805993 GCF_019202785.1 Penaeus chinensis | reverse complement strand
AACTACACTGCCTCAATCTGATGAATCTGAAGATTGTATTATGTTATATCCTAAATTTGGAATCGTAACATGCTTACTCACCCTAGTGCAGTTCGCCGGGTAGAAAAGGACTGTGACTATCGTACTCAACTGATGTATTAGAAGACGTGAGCATGTTACGTGCTTTTCTTGCTATAACATTGCCACATGATGGTATGGCCATGCACCGACTGTATGAAAGCTTCCCCATTGTCTTTAGCCAAAGCTTTGAATAAGTTTAAACTGAACTAAACCAGAGGCTCTTGTCCATAAAGTGCCCGGATCTCTAGATAATCAAAAGAGAAACACGTAAAATACCGGATGGCCACGATAAGAAAGAAAAGTGTTTTGAAAAATCGTGACGTTTCGAATTCGCCAAACGATCCTTTCCGGACGAAGCCAGAGGCCAAGTCCTCCTTGTTTATTGCCTGAGTCGAGTTCGAGGTGGATTAAAAGCTTCACGATTTATTGATCTTTTCTTTGTGTGGTTGTGTTCTGTTTTATCTCTGTATACACCTGCCTGTGTCTGTATTTTTCACAAATACAGATGCTAATTTATAATAATCCGTTAGATGATTCCCTAGTTTTTAAAGGTGAAAATATATGAAGGCAATTACTTTTTAAAGATAGATTTACAATTTCACCTCAGAAATTTAACTATCGTAAACACACACACACACACACACACACACACACACACACACACACACACACACATACATACACACACACACAAACACAAACACACATACACACACAAACACAAACACACATACACACACATGCACACACACACACAAACACACATACACATACACACACACACACACACACACACACACACACACACACACACACACATACACATATACACACACATACACACACATACACACACATACACACACACACACACACACACACACAGACACACACACACACACACAGACACACACACACACACACACACACACACACACACACACACATATATATATATATATATATGTATATATATATATACACATGTACATACATATACATATATATATATACATATACATATACATATACATGTATATAATAAGTATATATATCATATATATATATATTATATATATGTATATATATACATGTACATACATATATATATGTATATATATATATATATATGTATATATACACATGTACATACATATACATAATATATACATATACATATACATATACATATACATATATATAATAAATATATATATCATATATATATATATATATATATATATATATATATATATATATATATATATATATATGTTTATATGAACATAGACATTGTAGGATTATTGTGAGGTTGTGCGTTTCATAAAAGAGGACCTGGTTCCCGCCGTGTCCTTGGGGCGTTTTTGTAGATCCGTTTTCCCGCGGCCTTCCCCCGGCGGAGCGGCACTCCCGCAGCCAAAGCTCTGATCAAACAGCCGCCGGCGCTTCCGCCATCGCTGCAGTCCCGGGACGTGTGTCGGGCGGAAGCTCCGGTCTTACGGGAGCCTCGAGGCTTCCTCGCATCTTAGCCTGTCTTAGGGTGGGATGCCAGAGGAGGCGCGGAGCCCGGGAGGACGGACGGAGGCCGGGATGAGGCGAGGCGAGGAGCCCGGAGGCCACGGCCGCCCACACCAAGCACACGGGAGACCAAGCACTGATAAGAGGTGGCGTGTTAAAAAACAGGATGATGGTTACCGGCACAAGGAATTACGCAAGAAACGGTTGAAAAAATCAGAATACGCGGTCGACCATCTGTATCGCGAAAAGCGGCGCTCCGTCGCCACCCCCCCCCCCCTCCCCCCCGCCGGCCACGATGCCCTGCCGGCGCCGGTTCCATTTCTTCCCGTCTTAGTGAAGCGCCTACGCATGCATACACTTGTATGGGTGTGTGGGTGTGCGCGCGCGCGCTAAACAAAGCATATATGAAACAGCGAAGGGAAGAATAATATGCCGAAGCCTTTTCGCTGCTTTGCTTCATCCGGACTGCATTGCAATCACCGAATAGGCATACTCGTGTGTTTTCTTGATCTTGCACACATGCAATTATGTATAACACTTACACATACAGGATGTACATTCTTACTCTCTCTTTCTGTCCCTCTTCCCTCCCCCCCCCCCCTCTCTCTCTCTCTCTCTCTCTCTCTCTCTCTCTCTCTCTCTCTCTCTCTTTATATATATATACATATATGTATTTATGCATATGTATATGTATATGTATGTGTATACATATGTATATACATACATATATATATGGTGTATATATATGTATTTATATATGTGTGTGTGTGTATATATATATATATATATATATATATATATATCAACTTATCACTTTCCTTCTTCCCCTTCCTCACGTCTTCCTTTTTATATCCTCCGTCCCACTCTCTCTCCCTCTTCCATTTATTCTTCTCTCTCCTGTTGAGGGAATGAGTTCAATCAG
>NC_061828.1:25788493-25795993 GCF_019202785.1 Penaeus chinensis | reverse complement strand
GGAAATTCAATACTCAAATATTAAATGAAACATTGATCTCAGGTACCAGCATGAAAACAGCTAAAAGGAGACTCGGAATAGGGAGAAATCAAATGTATGCAATAAAGAAACCAGACGGAGAAGTAACATATAGTAAGAATGAAATCATAAGAGTAGTGGAAGACTTTTACAGGGATCTATACAACTCAAATGAGCAGCCACGGATAGAAGCGAACGCGGTAACTAGAGTGGGTTTGTTTCATTTCCCAGGCATTCGGATTTTTTTTTTTTTTTTTCGTTGAGAATGAATTTGTAAGAAAAATGGCTGGTTTCACTGTTGCAATTTCTCCTGCATCTATTACAGGGTATATTCTAATTCCGTCTTCACCTGGTGTTTTCCCTCTCTTCATGCCTTTAAGCTCTCTTTTTATTTCTTCTGTTGTGATGTTAGGTACTAACATCACAACATTTATTTCTTCTGTTGTGATGTTAGGTACTAACATCACAACATTTATTTCTTCTGATGTGATGTTAGGTACTAACATCACAACAGAAGAAATAAAAAGAGAGCTTAAAGGCATGAAGAGAGGGAAAACACCAGGTGAAGACGGAATTAGAATATACCCTGTAATAGATGCAGGAGAAATTGCAACAGTGAAACCAGCCATTTTTTTTTACAAATTCATTCTCAACGAAAAAAAAAAAAAAAATCCGAATGCCTGGGAAATGCAACAATTAATTTGGCACATAAAAAGGGGATAGAACGGATTTAAAAAACTACCGACTCATAAGCCTCCTTTCAGCTACTTACAAACTGTTCACAAAAGTCATCACAACTCGCATCTGTGACAGTCTGGATTCTCAACAACAGACCACATCCACACACTCACCCAAATAAGATAACAAATAAACGGATATAGGAAACCCCTGTGTATGGCATTCATCGATTGTGAAAAGGCATTTTACTCTGTACAAATACCAGCAGTACTAGAAGCTATTCGAAGACAAGGAGTAGAGGATATATATTGTAAAATATTGGAAGATATACATACGAAGATGGAAGAGCAACCATCAAGCTCCACACGAAATCCGATGAAATACCAATTAATTAAAAAGGTGTTAGCAAGGGCGATACCACATCGTAAATCAAGCTAGTTTCTCGTTTCTCGCAAGGAGCGCATTTTCAAAACACTTCCGAGTTCGTAAACCCTCCGTACAAGAAACTTCTGGCGACCCTCCTCTGCTCATATTAGCCTCATAAATACCTTCATACTGTGACTTTGGGGAAATCAATTAATGTGTAAGAGCAACACAATGACGAGGTATAGTAACATAAAAAAATATATATATAGCTAATGTAAATAAGGATAGCCTTTGCCAATCCTCGGAGGCCGCGGGAATACTTATTGTGAGCCTAATGTAAATTTCTCAACAAGTTTAGTTTATTATGAATGAAAGGAGTCCTGGCACATCATCAGTAACGAATTTTTAATGAAAATGTATAACTTCCATCAGTATGACTATTTTTCTCTAGAATAAATTATAATAACTATTCAATAAGAAAAGTTATCAATAAATAAGCACACATCTTAATACCCTTATATGATATTATTATGGAGGCAAGGGATTCGCTTACTGATGTATAATGAGAGAAGATAATTTTAACAAATTTGTTGTAGTGGATCATACTCAGTTCATGAAATTTTAATGAAATGCTTTTGACTTATGTTTAGGTGAAAGTGAGAGAAAGAGCCAGATACACAGATGTATGTGATATATATATATATATATATATATATATATATATATATATATATTATACACACACACACACACACACACATACACATATATATGTATGTATGTATATATGTGTGTGTATTTATATAGATTTATTTATTTATTTACATATACTTGTATGTTATGATTATTACATATATATATATAGATAGATAAAGATATATATATATATATCAGAATTTATGAGTTTATTGATAAAGGTGTATATTAATAAAGGCATTTACTGATGAAAGTGATCCTTTGTACCTGACTCTAACTAGAAAAAAGACATTTACTGGCATTAAAGTCTCATGAATTTCCTTGATTTACTTTATTGAATGGAACATCATTTTAGAAATCCTGATTAATCACATTTTATGTGAATTTTTCATTAAGAAACTGTTATTGGTAAACCTTATCAGTACTGCCTCAGTTAAGCGCTTACCGCTCTGTGATTGGTCGATTATTTTCCGAGCTAACGCTGATTGGTCGTTCGAGCCGTTCTTTTAGGAAATGAAACCCTGCGATACCTAGCGATAGTAAATACGGTCGTAACGGTTACGAGACCCTCCGCTCATGGTGTTTGGCGTTCGAAAATGGGTCGTAACGTCGCTAATTGAGAAGTCGTTGATACTTTTCGTAAGTTTTACGGGAGACAGCGTTTACAAGAGACTATAGTAAATCCGGCCCCAGACCAGTGACAAGATGGCGTGACGAAATAACGAAAAGAGGGGACCAAGACTGGAAACAAAAAATGCAAGACAGACAGAGTTCGAACATATTGGGAGAGGCCTACGTCCTGCAGTGGATTGATTCAGGCTGATGATGATGGTATATATGTATATATATATATGCATATATGTATATACATATATATTTACACACACACACAAACACAAACACATACACACACGCGCACACGCATACTCACACATGTATGTACGTATGTATGTATGTATGTGTATATATAAATATGTATATATACGAGTGTGTATATATATGTATATATATACACATGTATATACGTATATGTATTTACACACACACACACACAGACACACACACACACACACACACACACACACACACACACACACACACACACACACACACACACACACACACACACACACAAAGTCTAGGGGTAAGGATAAGGGTAAGGCTATGTGAAGCCGAGCCGAGCCCGACCTATGAAACAAAAGGGGGCGACATGATGGCATTAGGAGCAGTTAGGAAAATATTTTTTGTTTTTAACGAAACTGCTGAATAAATTGGTTCACTAAATTAGGCTTAACTTGTGAAATACAGTTTTATGTTTAATCTTGTTCGGGAAGTACGGATCCACACACGCACCATATCCATCTCGAAAATTGCATTTCTAGTTATTACAGGCCTAATGCCACGCTTCTGACTGATCATAACCAATGTAGAATCGACAATAGATTAACAGTTCTTTCCCGCAGGAACGATTGAAGCCAGCTGATTCCCCAGAGCACTACTCTGTCTTCTATTTTTTCTCCCTTCTTTTATTTCCTTGTCTTTGTGAAAGCACGATAATGGCTGATCGCCACTTAACCCCGACTGACCCCGCTGCCTCCCCGCAGAGATGGCATGACCGAGCGGCTTACTATGGCGGCGGACCCCGAGGCATGGGCGCCCAAGCAGCGGGCGAGGGCTGCGGCCCACGCTTCCGCCCCTCGCGACCGCAGGGCCTCCGGCAGCCTCCTCTCGTGGCTGACGGTGTTGCTCATGTGGCTCTGCTGGTGCCGGAGCGCGGAGGCGTCCCGCTGCGTCAAGTTCTCGAAGAATAATATGACAGGTACGTTACTTTGCTGTCCTTGCTTGGTGATTTTTTCTGTTTCTGATGTTATGCTTACCTTTCAAGTCTTAGATTTCGCAACTGAATTCATGCTCTTCTGCTTCATATCTTTGCGGACCAGACGCAGGAAAGGAAAATCTTCATTTGATAACTTATTTATTTATATTCCTATATTTTAAATGTTCTTATTAAAAAACAACCACTAGTATTATTAGAGCTTTACTAGTTTTATTACATTGTTCATGCAATGAAAGTGCTGCAACTCAGGCATTTGTCAGGGTGTGCGTGCCTCTGTATTGACACCTATTTTGCTGTGCGTTTAGCGGGGATGAACATTTGTACGTTGGCGGGAAATGTCAATGGATTAAATACTATTGTAGGAAATCAGAACTCGTTGTTGCTGCCGAGGCTAAATAAGAAGTCATAATGCCATATATAGTATTTAGGTCAAATCAGTCATTACAGGCATAACTGGTGATTGGATTCAATTGCCTGGCTGCTATGAGTACGGGCGGCCGTCTCTCTCGGGATATGTAAGGCTCTCAATAGCCTGTATGAATATATAAATCAGATTCATTCGAATCCCGCCAGACTCAATGACGTAAATTAACCTATAGAAATAAAGTCATTCACTATCGACTTACGGTATGGAGAACTATTTAAAGTAAATTTTAAGGAGAAATTGCAAACAGCCATTCTGATGGAACTATATACATATATAGTGCACAAGAAATCAGCATTAGAAACATACTTTTCATCTTGGGGAAGTAAACTAATACATGTATGTGTGTGTGTGTATATATGTATATATATATATATATATATATATATATATATATGTTCCCATGCCGTCAGTCATTTTTTATGTGATCTCACTTGAAAATGATTACAGCAGCTGTGTTAATGGTTGCTGTCAATCACTAACGGAGTCAAATTGAACATGTTCCGTTGCCTTCTTTGGTTAGTTATACTCGAAATATTTTTTTTACATTAATTATTTTATTTTTTTGTTTCCTTTAGTCTGTTTCTTTGACATTTATCAAGGAATGTTTTTTCACGTTAGGTTTTGCTTGTGAGTTATGATCTCCGTTAATCAACTATATAGTGTTTTGTTTGTTTGTTTGTTTTAACTTATAGGGTCACATTTCAGTTATATTTTAAGGTTCATGTTTGATTTATTGCAATTGTTTTATACGTAGGCATAGCTATTATTTCTGAGGGATTGACCGTTCATAAATCTGCTGTAATTTGTATTCGATAGCTAACAGCGAATTCTTTTACTCCACGTTTATCGCATTTTGCCACACGCATCCCATATGAAGATTTAGTAGATGGTCCTCCTGGCCAGCTTCTGGCGCTGCAGCCCTGTGTCTTCGCCGTCCCGCAGATCTGAACAGTTGCCTTTATTCCGGAGGGGAGAGCGAGCCACGGAGTTCTTTTAGTTTGGTGTCACTTCAGACTGCAGTGGCACGCCCTCCCTTTTACGTTAGTATGGCCTGCGCTCAGTTCCCTAGGTCCTTGCCACAGGCTGTCCTCAGAGTGCTGATCTCAAACGGGGAACCTCTCTCTCCCCAACCTGCCAGCGAGAATCTTCAAACTTCTAAAATCTGCCACATGACATAGTCTGCAAGAGAATTGAAAGTTATCTTATTATTTAGATAAAAACAATTTACCCATGCTTGTACTTGTCTATCTATATCATGTCTCTGTATCTCTGTCTGTCTGTATGTCTATATGTCTATATGTATTCATGGCTCCCCCCCCCCCCCATCTCTCTCTCTCTCTCTCTCTCTCTCTCTCTATCTATCTATCTATCTATCTATCTCTCTCTCTCTCGCTCTCTCACGCTCTCTCTCTGTTTCTACCCTCTTCCTTTCTCTCACTCACTCACTTACTCACTCACTCAATCACTCACTTACTCACTTACTCACTTACTCACTTACTCACTTACTCACTCACTCACTCACTCACTCACTCACTCACTCACTCACTCACTCACACACACACACACACACACACACACACACACACACACACACACACACACACACACACACGCACACAATCATTCGGAGAGGTGTCAGAGAAACAACATATTTCACTCATCCATGAAGACTACATAAGCTCTTTATGGTTAGTGTCAGGGCTCACCTTGGAGTGTGGTGTAGCTCTGACCGTAGAGGTCTGTGCGTATGGGGCGAATATTCCGATGCAGCAGCGCCGGTCGTGTCAGATCGTGGTGTTGTGGCAGCGGCTCTTAAGACCATATATATATCCTGAGACGAGGTGACTATTCCCCAAAGTTTACGTCGAGAGTAGAGTGACAGCAGCCTTTGGGCGCCGTGGGCGTGGAGGCTGCGGCGGGCGGTAAATTGTGGTTGCGTTGGGATCAGGATGACACAGCATACAAAGGTTCTTAAGAACAATAGGTGACAACGTGCGTGAACGTGTTTGGCTCAAGGTAGGTAGTGATGAGGGGGGAACAGGGACATCTGCAGGGAAGAAGTGCAACTACCTGTTTACCAGAAGCTTAATGTAGTCATCTCTCATACAAGGATTTTTGCCTTTATTCAAGGCTTTATTGAATAAGCACTGCAGGACATAAGAGAGAACCCATAGTAAGGAGAAAACTGGGAGTGGGAATGTTTATCTTACTGAAGCAAAAGTACACCAGGTGCAAGCTTATGATATGATAAAATGAAAGATGGAATTTGGTGATGAGTGATATGTGGAAATGATATTTGACTTGATTGAAATCCATCTGGAAATATATGCTCTTTTCATCATTTGGCAAGGCACAGAGGTTGGTAAGGATCTCACTTAAGTACTGGATATTTACTCAGCATATGAGTAATAAATCCACAACGGTGTTTTTGGATGTAGTAATAAAATAATATAATTATGTCTACTAATGCACATAAATGGATGGTTGCGAGCATCCTATGGGGTGGAGGCATGCGTTACATGAGTGAACTGGTCCAGTGATTCAAGGACTGAATTTAAGGGAAAACATTTTAGCCTAGATAGCTGCATGGGTAGTCATAGGCGAGTTATGGCGTTGCATATAAACAGTGGAAACAACATTAAGAATTATAGTATTTCCCAAGAATGTTTCAGCCTAGTGTCTCCTTTACTTAGATGCACATTTCGGCAGTAGCTCGTCCATTCATGCTGTAAAATCCAGGGAGAGCAAAAAATCATTTGGCACCAGTACAGGTGAAGTTGGTCCCGGACCCATACTCATACAGCCCTGCTTGAGAATCGGAGTAAAGAGGAAGGGGATGTTGTTTGATGAAATGCAGAAGGCGTGACCGTTTCCTGGTGCACGCATATAATGAGACCGGCCAGAATTAACTGATGAAGTGGAGGGAAGAGTAACCTTTGACTAAGACAAGATATTTAGTATGCAAATGAGTCGGAAGTGTGATTCGTGCTAGACTTAGGGGGAGGTCAAGTGGTAAGGACAGCATCAGATGGTATCGAGCAGAGACTGGATGAAAGATCTATACTATAAAAAAAAAAAAAAAAAAAAAAAAAAAAAAACTGAATGAAAGGTCTTGAGTTTTTGAGAAATATTGAGATAAACAATGTTAGAAGATTTAGGCCAACGTGAATACTAATGCAAAACATAAGATTGTAACCCCAGACTTATATACCAACAAGGAAAAAGTGATGATGGATCTGTCTGCACCAGGGACTTGCCAGAGAGGGTTACACTTGGCAAAAATGTCAATATCTATTACTGTAGACAAATAAACAGTGCTTCTATAAAGGTAGGAAAGGAAGAAAGGGTATCAGGAAACTAACTGTCTTGCAGGAAGTCCCGTAAGTGACTGATGTATTGGCAAGCAATTGCGGTAAGACTGGCATAATTGCAGTGCTGTGCCAGGGGTGGCTGCCATTCTGTTATGGTAGGGGAAAAT
>NC_061828.1:25765993-25768493 GCF_019202785.1 Penaeus chinensis | reverse complement strand
GCTTTCGCTCTTTGCATTAAAACAAACTTTCCCATTGCACACACACACACACATCCACATCCACACATCCACTTATACGCACATGCACACGCGCATGCACACGCAGCACACGCACATGCACAGGCGTAGGCACACGCACACGCGCATGCACACATACACACACACACTCACACACACACACACACACACACACACACACACACACACACACACATACATACATACATACATACATACATACATACATACATACATACATATAAACATACATACATACATACATACATACATACATACATACATACATACATACATACATATATACATACATCCACACATCCACCCACACACACGCACGCACGCACGCACGCACACACATACACATACACATACACATACACATACTCATACACATATACATACACATATACATACACATACACATACACATACACATACACATACACATACACATACTCATACACATATACATACACATATACATACACATACACATACACATACACATACACATACACATACACACGTATATATCTATCTATATATATAAATGTATATATATACATACATATATATATATATATAAGGTTTTAGTAAGTTGATATTTATTTCAGGCAATTCCTATGTTAAGAGGGAAAAAAATGTAATTGTTTGTTTGTCTTTGCATTTCGCAGGGAATGTCCAACAACCAGGTGGTGGAGCATGTAAGAGCAGGGAACACAATCACTATACCCAGTGGTGTGAAACCGCAACTGTAAGTATTTTTAAATGCATCATGTTTAAGGCAGTGCACATGAATACAAATTTATTTTGATTAAATCTTACATATAAAGTTATTTATTTATATATTTGTTTATATATATATTTACTTTTTAAGTGTAAATAAGCATCTTTTTTTATTTGTCCTCAGTTTACAGTATATCCATATATCGTTTTGTTTTTCTTCTTTGCTTTTCTATTTCTTTTCTTTTTCGTTTTGCATTTATCCTCCCCCCCCCCCTCTCTCTCTCTCTCTCTCTCTCTCTCTCTATATATATATATATATATATATATATATATGTCTCTCTCTCTGTCTCTCTCTCTCTCTCTCTCTCTCTCTCTATATATATATATATATATATATATATATATTGCTCTCTCTCTCTCTCTCTCTCTCTCTCTCTCTCTCTCTCTCTCTCTCTCTCTCTCTCTCTCTCTCTCTCTCTCTCTCTCTCTCTCTCTCTCTCTGTAATGGCAGGAGGAGGCTGTGTCTCCCCTTGTATGGTACTGCTATTTAGTTCTTAGGCGTGTTGAGTTAAAGTTGTCGCAGCTTCGATATTTTATTTGTACTGGAATGTGGTAGGTGGTGTACAGAGCACAGGCGTGGCAGAGACGCCCAGGGAGATGCAAGTCCTTTTGCCACGCCCGCGAGGCGAAGCGGTCTGTGTGGGCTGGAGGTGTTGACCGAGCCGATGCGGAGGCAGAGTGACTTCGGCTCTGAGTTTTTGAGGGGTTCACAGAATATTCGCTAAACATAAGAATATGGCAACTCTCTGTTTTATGGCAGTGTAGGGTATGGCAGTCTAGGGTCCTATGGTCTAGGGTCCTGTGGTATAATCAAGATATAAGTTCACATGTAGTTATAAAATGATCGACGGTAAGGGTCGGAATCGCTTGCCCCGGGGGCATTTTGTTATTGTCGTTCCTTTCTGGGCGGAGGTCAAAGTTGGCACAGGCGATGACCAATAAAGTGCCGGGTACCGTGGGAAGTCGAGGGGGAGTAGAGGGGGAGAAGTCATTAAACTCTCTCTCTATCTATCTATCTATCTATCTATCTGTCTATCTATCTATCTATCTATCTATCTATCTATCTATCTATCTGTTTCCTGCGTTCTTGTATGTTTGCCTTTCATCATATTTGATTATGAAAGTCAAATTAGGATACCATACTGTTGCTTTATTACCCGTTTCCTTTGTCTTGCAGAGAGAGGCTGCTGATGAGCTGCTGGAGTAAAAGTCCTCAGGATCGGCCCACTTTCAATGAAATGGCCGAAACTCTCACAATGTGGCCACGCCTTATCACGCCGTGCTTGGAGGTGCCGTCAGCCGCAGTTCAGCTTAATGATACAGATTCACTGGAAATTGTGCTTCCAGCTGCTGACCAGCCGTGTCGCCGGAGCTCGGCACCCACGGCACGTCTTCCCAACCCACGCGTGCGGCATACGTCAGGGGGTGACAACATCCCAGCGTCAAGTAATGTCCAAGGAAACCTCTTATCTCGCGGCCTGAACGTCCCCCTGCTGTCCACCACGAGCACGCCGGCGCCGCCAACGACCCTTAACGTTTCCAGCTGGAATCGAGCCCCGCAGGAGAACGGCGGCGGGCCGTCCGTGGAGCCTCTGCTGCCCCAGAATGGAGACGGCTACATGTCACGCTATGTGTGTCTTCAACGTACAAAGTCCGGCGAGAATAATAGTGATTTAGATTCTCCATATAATAA
>NC_061828.1:25738493-25760993 GCF_019202785.1 Penaeus chinensis | reverse complement strand
TTATTCATAAAAAAACATCAATTATGAATAAAGACGTCGCATTTAAATGGCTTTATCTCTGTTATTTGAGCGATTTATTTCTACAAATATGATCATATGTATTAACACATAACTTAAACACTGAGCTCCTGCTAGAGAGAGAAAATGGTGAATGAAAATCTAGAAGGTGTACATCAATATTTAATTGTAGCATTGGATGCCAATATAAGTTCAGTCTTGAAGAAGTAACAGCACTGTAGGAGAATGTTTCGTCTGGGAATACAAAGCTGCCTGCAGAATATGTTATTGTGACATATTTTGAGTTTCCTGCTAAAAGTCAGGTTGTAACAAGCTCAAAGAGCCCTATATTTCAGAACAAAGGGACCTAAACTACTGGCATTTGGTGTCTTCTGAACTGAAACTAAATCTACGATGATAATATTACCTATAGTATTAAAATTCCTCAGCTGTTTCTCGATATCTAAATCGTCCTTGAAGTCATCAGATACAGTATGCCCCAAGTTTTTAAAACTGAGAACGAAATCCAACAGGGAGCTAGCAACACCCTGTCAAATTGGACGTGTGAGGCCGGCAACCATGCACGCAGTTTTATTTGTGCTATATATTATATAATATTTTAATGCATACTCTTTACTGATATTAGTGAATTTCTAAACCGCCTTCCTAGAAGGGGTCAGTAACGCCCTGTTGTCTGCATATACAATAATGCATTTCCCTGCAATGTGACGACCAACCAATCATCTCATTATAACGAGGGGCGGTGTACGATTATGCAAAATTGGTGGTTTCAGACCACCTTGCCTTATCCCGCTCCTTACCATAAAGGTACTTGAGACGGCACTCCCCATTTTATTGCTTCGCGTACCAGTGCGACTCTAGTTGTGCACTTCAAGGTCTTTAAATTTAAGGTCTCATCACTTCAGAGTTCTGCGCAGCTTTGAGTGATATGGCTTATGACGTCACTTACAGTAGGATGAGGGAAGGAGATCATAGAAAACGGTAGCAAACTGAGCAAACACTAAAGCACTTTTAGATGCTGGTTCATTCTGGCGATCTGCACACTGGCCTGATTTTACAGGCAATGATTAACAACGATTATATGTAGGTATATATCATATATTTTAATTGGTTTCAATTTTACATTTCCTTATGCTGCTACTTAGTAATGTTATCATAAAGAAGAAAAATTAACAAATAAGACAAGGGCTATGAATGGTAATATTGTTTTATTCTATCAATGCATATGTAAAATCCAAAAACTTACCACGAATTTATCATACAGCACACATATCATAAAAATATATAGTCAAAATGTATAATATATAATAATATATACTAATTTTTAAAATATAATAAAATAATAATAATAATAATAATAATAATAATAATAATAATAATAATAATAATAATAATAATAATGCATATGCATACACATAAAAGCTAAATGACAATAAATAGGGCGGTCCCAAATATTGCATCCAACCACTGAACATGTTCTGGGCATTGCGGCGTTTACGCGCCAGGCAGTTGTGTGAGAGAGAGGGAAAGAGAGGGAGATCTCTGCGGGTCTACATTCCATCCCCAACGGATCGCAGGATTAGCACCGAACCCCCAAGCTTTACGCCGAGTGACGTCATGCGTGGGATGGACGAATTTTAGTAGCTCAGTGGCGAGACCTTACTTATATAGACCTTGGTACTATGTACCTCGGGATGCAGGTCGTGATATTAACTTACTGAAAAGTTTATGGAGATTTAATCGACCAAAGGCCTTGAATGTGTCCGGACACAGGAGAACCGGACTTGGCCCAGTGTATTAAGGCACTGCCATATCAGTGCTGTGCCAAAGTGTGAATGTGGAGTTTATAAGATGTGTTTTTTTATGTATCAGAGAAAAAAATCCAGCTTTACTGCAAGCTTCGCACGGCCACTTCCTCTACAGGCACAGGTTCGCTGGGCTAAGGATTATCAACTAGGTATTCGGTGGAGGCAGAACCCTGAAAACGGCTAATATGATATAAGAATTCTTGTCTTCATAGTTCTGTGATATGCACGTCCTCTGTGTCATCTACTCTGTGAGAATGATCATGTGTCACTGCACTCATTGCCATTTCCCGTGCGCGGACCACCACCTGAGAGCTGGACGGAACCTGCCATTCACTATGTTTCATGTAGTGCCCCTTTGCATATTGATCTTGCCTTTCGTTAACCGCTACTTTACTACTGAAGTCCCATTTAACAGTGTCTTGCACTGAGGTGAGCCAACATAACCCAGGGATCTAGTATATTTTAAATGTCACTTCAAGTGGACAGTTATTAGATTCACAGCGTTGTACTCAGTTTTTGAAACATATAACCTCTTCGAGATGATGCAGTGGCCAAGACAATATAGCATTAGTGAACATGAATAAAAGTGTAATAAGGAAACGGGCCAATATCAGCAACTCACAGGAAGTGATCCTGAAAAATCGCCTGCACCACACTACACCGACAGCTACCTGGAGAAGCATTAAAATCCCCAATAACATATATATTCCTTATCACATCCTGCTATGATGGCCGCCCCCACCTTGATTTGTTTTCTTATTTTATCAAGTACCATCTCCGGTCCGGAGGTTGGTATAAGTATGTATAAGTGGCTCCCACGTGGTGCGCACACGCTGGCCCAAGCCAGCCAGCGGTTGTGGCGCCCCCACGCAGTCCCAGGTGGCGTGCCACATGCCCACCACCAATATAAAAGGCCAGGATGACCCAAGTCAGATAGAGTCACTACAGTGAGTTCCTGTCCAGAATCTGTCGGGTCAAGGCCGGCTGCTGAGCCAGCCGTCCGCCCTTCTCCGGGCTGACCGTACACCCAGCACTAAGCCTTACCAAGACTTGTATCGCGCGTGTAATATAGATGTGTTTACGCGCTCTTCTCAATATAGATAATTTACAGTCTGGTGGCAAGGTAGTTCGTTGCGTCCTTTCGGCTCGCAATATGGACGCACAGTTTCCGAAATCCGCTCGACCATCTTCAAATATCTTCAGAACCTGTTGTGAGTACATATTTGGGCCATTTTTCCTTTCTTATATCTTCCCCCTAAATGTGTTAAGCCGTATGTGCAGTTACGCTCACGCTGGTTTTGTTAGGTTAAAGTACTGATTGAAAGCAAATGGTACGCTCTCCATTCTTCTGACCTCAGATCACATTACTGTGTGATCACGGTATGGGTTCAAACAATATGAATATCGTTCATTTATTACGTATTTGTTTAATTTTTCTCGTGATTAGAGAGTATATTGTTTCAATTGCAACGAATTTAGCGCGTTCATGATTTTACTGTTTTCATGAACATCATATCATTATTCTTTTCTCACTACCCATTTCCCGTCTTGACCTGACCTCCGAGTGAAACCTATTAGTCTGCTTGGGACAGCTGTGTGATATGACCCCAATTTCATTCTGAGTGATTGACACGGTGAAATGAATGTGAGAACGGCTGCCATTTCCTGTATATTGTTTTCGAGATTGTTACATTACAGGATAACGCGTAGCATCCGTTACATGTTCATTGGTGACACGTTCTATCGGCGCTAGAGCGGAGCTTGTAACGCGAATTATTTACATTTTTATATAGCGCTAGGGATCTTCCCTATATCACAGTGTTAGAGTACATATCCTGGGGTTGCGTTTAGGCGTAATAGACCCGCCCTCCGTCGTAATGATACTTATTCATACGTTCGGTAACTTTTTGAGCCGGTGTGACCCTCAATGACGTCCGTAAAATGTAGGGCTAGGGTTTAAGCTAGAATTGAGATTCACTTCTTAATCACAACCCGCTCACCCCCTTAACGTCGCTGCCATGTTTGGGGTAAATCCCATCGAGTTGTGATTCATGGCATTGCATGAGCGCCCATCACAGACTCGCACATAGAGTGGGTTAATATTTTCCAAGCTCATTTCGCTTCATAAAGTACGGCAAGTTAGGGTGGAGAGACCCCCGTCAAATGAAGTCTGTATGCACAGCTTAACATGCTACCTCGGCAGAATTTTTTTCCCCCAAGAAGATTCGCTTGCGAATGTGTTTTACGTAACCATTCATTAGTGCGTCATTCTGTCGCATATCATTAAATGGTAAATTCAATGTAGTACTTGAAATAATTTTGTATTACTTCTATAGGTAGTTTATTGCATTTATGTAATATGAACGTTAATTTCCGTGTTTGGCACCCACGTCCGGTCTGGTGAGGTCACTTTCACTCTCATTAACTGTCACTCACACTCATACACACACACACACTCTCGCGCACTCCCGCGAGTTTGTCAAGTCGTGATGTGTGACTTGTGACTAGAATTTCTTCTCTGCGTTACTACAATTGGTTCAAGTAAATCCTTACGGATTGCCGTTGTCGTTTCCCTTATTTACCCTCCTGTCTATCAGAGACGGTTAGCAGTTCAAGCTAGATCCATGCAGATCGCTGTTACCGTCTCTCTCTCCTATTTTTTTCCTTAACTTTGTGAAATAAAACACAAAATGAAAGAAAATAAAGATGAAAATAACAAAAAGTCGGCTAGTGGCGCTTAACATCCCCTCTTCTCTGTTGTTTCTTGTTTTCTCTTACTATCTTGGCCCTTATGTGTATAATCTTGTTCACGATATCTGTCATGGTACCGAAGGAGGCCCTGCTGCAGAAACAGTCACCTTCAAACATTGTGAAAAATGTCACTGGAATTTCGCCAGAAAACGAGAAAGACTAGGATAATTACGCCCGTAGATTCAGTGAAGGACCAGGAACTCACCAGAGCAGGTACCAGACGCCCCATGATGTTGTGGACGCCGCTGCCTGGACGCTGCAGATCCACTCAACCTCCAGGAGCTCGTCACCGGAAGAGGACGCTTCCTGCAGGACGCCCGTGATCCTGACGAGGACAACAAGGACGTCAGAACGAGCAAGAGGACAAGAATGAGATCTGCGGGACCGTGCATTGGGCGAGTAAGCCGCCGAGTTAGGCTGGTCGAGGACTACGAGGACGAATCCGAAGTCAAGGAGGACCTGTGCGAGACCTTCGAGGATGTGCGGATGTCGAGGACGGACGGATTTACCCGGGACCAAGATGAAGATGACGACAGGGACGAGCAGCCACGAAGATGCACCAGGGACAGCACACGCAAGAACGAAGTGTTTACAAGTCAAGAACCAGCCAGGTTGGGTCACCCTTGAGGCAAATATCAGGCACCTCGAGGGCGAGGCGTGAGTAGGTGGCGGAGCAATATAAGTATGCATAAGTGGCTCCCACTTGGCTGGCTCCCACGTGGTGTGCCCACACTGGCCCAAGCCAGCCGGCGGTTATGGCGCCCCCACGCGGTCCAAGGTGGCGTGCGCTACGCCACCCACCAGTATAAAAGGCCAGGATGACCCAGGTCACATAGAGTCACTACAGAGAGTTCCTCCCGAGAGTCTGTCGGCTCAGCTGCCGTCCGCCCTTCTCTGGGCTGACCGTACACCCAGCACTAAGCCCTACCAAGACTTGTATCTGTGTGAATTATCTGTGTTGCTTACGCTTTTCAATAAAAGAGGTTAAGCCAACCGGCCCTTTCACTACTCCTGCTAAACCATATGTTTAAGGTATTCATATAGAGCCTTTACAGTTGGCAACCAGTTGCTGGTTGTACAAAGAGGCTAATAGGTGGAGCAGGCCCCCAGAACTACTCCACCCGCAGAAAAGCAACCAAAGTCAGGATAAATGACCTGTCTACTGTTATCCTTGGATCTACCATTGACCATCGAAATGGTTCTTCCGCCATTTCTAGGTACTAATGTTACTGTTGCCCAACATAGGGATATGTAACCCCATATCCGGCACCCTACATCTCTGGGTGAGAGAGGACCTGGGAGCAGTGATGATTAAGGGGTAAGCCTCCGGGATAGTACAGTGGTTGCAATTGTCGCCTGGAGGTTACTTTTGTGGCTGGGCACCACGGCGGGTAAGGACTAAGCCGAGTCAGCACCAGCTGACACACGTTAGCGAGTCGGCATTAGTCGACACAGGCCGGGCTCCCCTCATTGGCATAGCCCAGGCGAAGCTCAGCTTCGCATATCGGATTTATCCTTATTCTTAAGGGGTAGCTCCACTTTCCCCAAAACTCCAGATCTCCCGAACTGGATGCAGTTTGTGGTCATTCCCAGGTTGATTTGTTTTACTCCATCTAAATAATGGATATTGCCGGGATCTTGTGGCATACCATTTTGGGGTGCAGAGGGAGTGCAGACCCTTCATTACGGTTCCTGCTAAAGCTGGAGAGGGGGTTAACTTTAATGGAATTGACTTGTTGACGTTGTTAACATCCTCTGTGCTCTGCCATTACTTTTCTTCCATTGCACTGTAATGAATGAACGATGCATGACATGTCTATGTATATTGGTTTTCGTAGGAATAAACGACCTGATGAGGGGACCAAGGAAGATGACGTGTAACATTTCAGTGCGTGCTTACCTCTCCTGATATGAAGCCCAAATCTTCATAATTAGAGTTTGTAATATATAAGGCGCAGAGTAGGTATTGCAACATAGACGTGATGACTGACGTGAGAAAAACTGTTGCTCTGAAGTAAAAGAAGTGACTTACAGCTGGGCGTCAGCAATTCCCTGATTGTGAGGCGGCAGGAGAGTCCCTTGCAAGTTAGTACCTCGACCGTTGTACCCTTAAAGAACGGCCAAACACAAACACACACACAGACACACACACACACACACACTGTAAGACCCATTTCACACATAGCACATGGTCCAGTCCTACACACACTTAGTCTATTCCCAAGGAGGCCCGCTAATGGGACCACTCGTAGCAGACTCCTTCCCTTACTCTACTATTGCCATACATGTAACACTATTAGCTTATAAATACACATCTTATACAGTCACACTAATCTCTACATACCAAACCCTTGCTCAACACGACAGCAAATGCGACACCCGCAGGCCTTCCGCCTCGTGACGTCAAATTCTTTCCTTAACACTTCCGAGTACATCGCAGTACGTGTGTGTGTGTGTGTGTATGTGTACTGTGTGTGTGTATATATGTAGATATACGTATATATGTTTACTTGTATATAGTTAAATACCTAATCCAAATGAGTTTTTCGGTCATGTAATGAGAAAAGAAAAACATGAATGTCTAGTAACAACGGGGAAAATCGAAGGCAAAAGAGCGAGAGGAATACAAAGAAGAACGTCTTAGAGGCCATGGCTTAGGCGCGGAACACCACCACGATCAACGTCTTAGCCTCTGCGAAGAACAGAAAGAAGTGGAAAGGCATGGGCGCCAACGTCATTGGATGAAACTGCAATGGACTAGACTAAATATATCTAACTCGTTATAATAATGCAATTTCATTGCTAATTTTAATGATCATTTCCAGGTTTCCACTGCCTTTCAGACATCAGGTCATTAATATATAACTTTTTGTATATAACTGAAAAATATTCTAACAGTCCAAATAGTAATTTCAAGCGAAATATATATATATATTTGACTTTCTAAGGTATGGCATTTGCATATTGCGGGAAACGAAAAAGGCATCGTACATTTTGCTTAAAATTCAGTTTCGAGGAGTTTAAGTATTCATAATGCTCGCCCTTCTTTGCAAATGGTAAACTAGTCTTTTAAGCCATAGTTGCTTGTTTATTAATCTTTATTGACACTTTCGAGAGAGAGAGACAGACAGACAGACAGACAGACAGACAGACAGACAGACAGACAGAAAGAAAGTATTTTTTCCTTTTAAACAAAGTAAATATTGTTTCCAATATTCAAAATCCACTAAATCAAATACTTTGTACTAAATAGCGTTGATCAGTATACAGTATACCAAACCACAAACAGCTTTGCTAGCTCGTCATTCGCGGGTTAATCCCAACTTGCCTTAGCATACCAAATGATGAGACTGGTAATAACATTTGTCCAACTTGTTAACAAATAGAAAGTAATATTTATATATATGAGATTTAATGTTTTTAATTGTAACATTTTTGAAACATGAATATCGACCTTGGAATATGCTTAATAAACTATGCTTAACGCTAGTTTTGACGATCTGTCAGATATATCTGACTAATGTCGTCTGCAACTCTCGATATCATTTAAAGGAAATCTCTCCGTGTGACTTGATTGCGCATTCTGGACCTCTTATAGTTGTCAGCATTAACATCCCATTAAGCGATGGGATGATTTGTCATTCATTAATTCTGATTTACATTTACAGATAATATAATATGTAATTCATATGTCATATTCTCAAATTCATGTTTTACATTTACAGATTTAAAGAAAACTCTTACATTTCTTTACAAACGCATATTTTGCCATACATTGATTTAAGATTGATCGGTGTCATCGATGTTTAGCTATCGTTATTGTTCTAAAGTTGCCAGTTAAACCAGCTCCAACTCCTCTTTTTAAAGGGACCGTTATCGTTGCTTTTTGTGTGTGTGAGTAAAAAGCAATCAAGATTCATGCTTGAGTTATACTCACCAAAAGACCAAGGGAGGTGTGGGCAACATCCTCTAAAACAGTGGTTCCCAACCTTTTTCAGCTTGTTACCCAATTTAGCATGCCACATTAAGCATGTTACCCCTTTCACAAAATGTTGTCGACATTTATATATATAAGGCTAAACTAATTTATTAGCTAAGAATAATTTAATAAGGATAATTTCTAATAAGGATAATTTCTTAGTGACTTGTGTCCTGAAGCATACTTGTGAAAATACTTTTGGGTTACCACACACTTAGCTACATATTTTTTCTTTTCTAATACTGTATATTAGTTTTTGATATTTATTGTTATTTGGTTTAGCTTTGTTACTTACTTATAATAGGTTTACTTTACAACTTAAAATACTAAGACTAAGTTAACATTAATCCTAATACCAATGCTTACTTGATTTTCAGAATTCTTAACATTTTTCTGTCACCCCTCCATTACCCCCGAAAAATTGCTAAATTACCCCCAGTGGGTAATTTACCCCCAGGTTGGGAACCAATGCTTTAAAAGTTTCAGTGCGTTAACTGTGTTAAAATGACATGGTTTATATGTAAAGTTGCGGAATTATATTTCAGTTCAAATGCTGGGTCCCACTTTTGTCCATCTGGCTGACACTTCGATGTAAACATAGCGTAAATAGTATTTTTATAAATGAAGCGAAAACCCTAGATTGTTTGTAACAGAGAGTGTGATTGGTAGAATATAAGTGACCAAAAAGGGTATTAGTATCTATTTTTGGTAATTACGTAAGCCATTTGATCTTTCGTTTTCTTCAAACAATTGATAACAAAACATATAATATTAATTTTCGTTGACTTTGTAGTGGGAATTGTTTGTTTATCGAAATGGCAACCCTTTTTTTCACACAAGTATCAATTATAATTGGATATTTCTTGAAAATTGAAAACGCTTCATGCTTTAAATATCTATGTATGACAGCTGTATCAAATAAGTATTTTCAAAATCGCCAATATCTTTGTAAATGGTTCTCGTAACTGCACAATCTAGCAGCGGCTAATCCAACTAATGGAGTTTTTTTTTGTTTTTTTTCACCAGAACCTAAAACATATAACTAAAACGCATGTGTGTGTGTATATGTATACATATTATAAATATATGTATATATGTGCATATATACACATTTATACATATATATATGAGTGTGTAAATAATAAGATATAATTAACCGCTTTTCTTCTCTAAAACTGGGTTTGCCTATCCCAGTCATTGTTACTATGATCATTATTTTAGGGTCTGAATATATTTAGTCCCTTCCCGTTACACTTGCCAAGAATATAATAAATCAAACGTGATTTCAAACCTTTATTTATACACTGAATAACAGAAAATTTTGGAGAAAAAAAATTATCATCGCAATGAAGCCCTGCAAATAACTATTCTTAGTTATACTCAACACCTTCCATAAAGGTCACTTGTAACTGCGCAGTTGCCTTGAGGAGCGTCTGTCTGGTTTCTCTTGCAAGAGGAATGCGTCACATTCGTGACGCATTCCTCTTGGAAGCTCTGCGTTGAATGCAACAGTTGGTCCTCGAGCTTAAATCTTTCAGTGATGTTGGGGGATAATCATGGTTAATAAATAGAGGTAGAGGTAGACACCCTTCAAAAGTGCAAGAAAAGCAAAACAAAATCACAAGTGCTAACCGATTCTTCCCTGAAAACCAAACATGCACAAACATTATTTACATCATGTTCATACAATTATAAAATCTACATTTTTCTTTAGTAAAGTATCCAAATCTATTTTTTTTCTTTAGTAAAGTATCCAAATCTATTTTTTTTTCTTTAGTAAAGTATCCAAATCTATTTTTTTTCTTTAGTAAAGTATCCAAAAAAGAACTATATTATACAACATACAACATGTTTTCAAGTATTACGGAAAAAGCCAAAGCGTTACTGACCAATGTTGACGTCAACGTCAACGGCTACGTGCGCATGGGGTCCAGCGTTGATCTCCATATCCACGTTGATATATGGGCCGTGGCCATCCGGGTCTCCCGTGAGCTCTCTCTTGACCCTGTTATGGACATCGCCATCCTGTGGCTCGTTCACGATGTTGACCTTGCTTTGACTTGGCTCAGCGGCGGCCTGAAAACGGGAAACGGAAATTGCGAGCGAAGGGTCGATACACTTGCTGCCTTGAGGCGTGCGCAGTCTGCCCGAAGGCAGCCAGGGTATTTCATCACGGGGTATAAGGCATGCAGCACATTCTCAAGCTTGTTCAGCTGAACTCTCCCACATGAACAAGCATTTCTCAACCCCAGCGGCCCATCCCTCCGGGACCCCTTTCGGGATCTCTTTACGCCACTGGTACGCATTGGTCACTCATTTGACAAGGAAAAGGTGGCCTGCGACCTGACGGTGCACTCACCAGTGCAGCCAACGCCAGGAAGAATATCGCCCTCATTTTGATTTGCTCTGGAAAGGATTTTTCAGGAAATTAAAACAAAAAAGTAATAATAATAATGATGATGATGATAAGGAAGATTATACAAATAGTGGAATGAAAACAATAAAAATAATAATGATAACAGAAATAATGATACCAATAATGTTAACATTAATATCAATAAGAACAACAGCAAATGTAATACCAACAACAACGATTAGCTTGATAATAATAATGCTATTAATCATAATAATTATAATTATAAAGATAACGATGAAGATAATAATACTATTCATAACAACAATGATAGTAATAATAATTACAACAACAATAATAATGCTGCTGATGCTAATAATGATAATAATAATAATCAAAATAATAACGGTGATAAAAATGATAAAAACAACAAAATAATAATAAAAAAACATCATTAATGATGATAGATACAGTAATAATGTTAATAATAAAGACAATAGTAGCAGTAGTAATAATGATAATACCAATACTAATGATAATAAGAATGCTGGATATAATCTTTAGAGCGCGAAAAAAATTGTTTTGACGACAAACTGACCTGCTTGCGAGCGAGAAGCGCGAGGGAACCGTCCGTCGGGAACCTCACTCACCTCTGCGCTTTCCTGGTCGTATCGGAGCCTAAATAGCCCGCGGAGGCAGGGGACGAAGCTCCGCCCATCGACACCTGTGGCGGTGTGCGCCATTTTGCGCGGGCGTTGCCGGGCGCCAGGGATCACGTCCAGCTATTTATTGGCCTCTCTGCTCATTTCTGTATGTTCTGTTTAATGGTTTATGTCGCATTACCAATTATTCAAGGTTCCTATCAGATTTCTAATGAAGACAAAATATCAGATCTAAAATCTAAAAGTTTATTTCCTCTTATCTTAGAGCAATGATATGTATTCCTTTGTGCGCACGCGTTTGTGTATGTGTGTATGTATATATGTATATGTGTGTGTGTGTGTGTGTGTGTGTGTGTGTGTGTGTGTGTGTGTGTGTGTGCGTGCGTGTGCGTGTGTAATTTTCTTTCCACGTGTAATTATAGTATACTCTTTGAAATTACATAATCGCATTACACAAACAACACATAGTAACCATTCGTAAACGCACCCAAAAGTACAAACCTTGAAAACTAGCACACGTCAAAAACAATATTTTCCAAACAACCTTTCATTATATGCAAAGCTAGAAATATTTGTGAGTATGGGGTAGCAAGGAATTTTTATTCATTCTTTCTTTTTGACTCTTAAAGTTTGGCTCATGTTCACAATTATTATCAGATTTCAGGATTCCTTAGTTTAGACTTTGGTGCCTGACATTTAACTGGATGTTATTCCTTAAATACTAGCTATTTATGTAAGTGTCATCTACACTCACAAAGTCCTCTGGTGCTTCTAATTTAATATTTCCTGAATCCTTTGACAGTGAAGTGGGAGTTTTTTAGCGCGTGTTCGTTTTAGCAGCCAGTGTATGATAACCGCCCGACAGATTCCAGTTTCATACAGCCAAATGGCTTGGTAAGCACGGCTGGATGTGTGTTTAAAGTTTTAAAGTTATCATTAATACTTATTGTACCCACATATATTATTTGTAGCTAAGCAAGAACATGCAAATATGATTAAATTTCTTTTCCAAATGCTTTATTTTAAAAGGAGTGTAAGATTTCATGTATTTTCAGAAAACATCAAGTGAGGAAGTGGTGGTATTCGAAGGAGCCGTTGAGGATCTTGCCAAAATAACATTTTCACCAATCTCTTCATCAGGGTCAACACCTTTCCCTCGGCCTGATGTAACCGAAGGAGTCAATGTGGGAACACCTATAGCTACTACTAGCTATGCTGGAAACCCAGTAGTGAAAACAATAAATGAGGAAAATGAGCAGTGATGGCAAAGGCCATTGGCAAAATGGAACAGACACGGACTGAACAGTCAAAGCTGCTAATCCGCTTTGATATGGCTCTGAGGCTATGATGTCTTTGAGGAATCACCTTGCTTTCCGATGAGGACTTGAATATGGAGTTTACTATGGCAGTTATGGAAATTGTGACTAGAACACTTAAAAAGTCTGAAGCGCAAGAATAAAAGTAGCCTAGATATGTAATGACGAGTAGTATGGTGACGTCAAAAACTGTGCAGTTGTTTGGAAAGTTAAACAGTCCAATTTATTACTGTGATTAATTTACAAGTGATTTTTATGTAGTTAAGAATGTAGTCAGTAAGTCAATATATTTTGTAAGCTATTTTTTTTAGTCTTTTACCATTTTTGGTTACTTTTCTATATAGTTTGTTTATTCAGAGAGTTTAGGTTATAGGGATATTATTGTCATATATTTTCTATGGGATACACTAAGATTGTCACACTATTTTCTAAAATGAAAAATAAAAATTATAAGAGATTCCATTTTCCATATTTGTTCTTCAAAAATTGTTACATTTAACGAAAAAGTTAAAAATACAATTAATTATTGTATACCTAAACTGTGAGTTAATTTTTTTTTTACATTAACTATACATATTAACTTTGGCACTGAACCTTTACATGGTGGTAATATTTAACATTTTTATGCCCATCTTTTTTATTTGTAGTCAGTAGCATCATTTGATAGTTATTTGAAAGCCCGACATTTATTGATTCTTTGGGCATGGATTGATGAATCACAAACCAATTTAGTTATTCCAAGCTATTACCCAAAAAGAACTCTGGTAAAAGAAGTGACAATCCCTAAAATATACACCATATTATTTAAAACATTATGACAATACAGTAGGGAACTAATTACAAATCAAGCTGAAACAGTATCACATCAAAAGACCAATACAATTTAGATTAATGCAAGAGGGCAGCGGCATCGTGCCAAGTAGTCTTTGAAAGTATTTCTTATTGCCAAGACATCATTGGCAGGTCTTCTTCCAACATTAGCAAGTCTCTTAATTCCTGGGGCCTGTTAACCATTACTGCTTACTGCTGGGCTTGAGTAAATTAGCTGTTGAAATACCCGAAATTTGGCTACTAAAATACCAAAGGCATTCTCTGCTACACGGCGAGCACATGATACTCTATAGTTGTTCTTTATTCAGTACTCAAGTTCTGGCCGGGATAGGGTTTCATCAGATACCTTTTAAGGGGAAAGGCTTCATCACCAACAATTACATGTGGAACTTTCTGATCTGTAAATGGTATTGGATCCTCTTCTAAATATTCTCTTAATTTACATCGTTCCCACACACCTGCATTACTTGCTCGTCCCTCGGCTCCCACATTAACATACACGAATCTGTAATGAGAATCAACAAGGGCAAACATTAGCATACTATGGTGCCCCTTATAGTCCTATATTTTGTGGTTTCCTTAGAAGAAAACGTTTTCCATCCATGACCCCAATACATATAGGAAAATTCCAGCTGCTATGAAAATCATTCGTTATTTGCTTCCTTTCCTCAGATGAACATCCTTTAACACTGAATAAATTGCCCTCCAGACTTTTGGTATGGTGTGTGATCAAACTATGGCTTATCCGATATCGAAATGCTAGCGAGCAATGAGATTCTCCTGAAAAAAGGAAATGTTTACTCAGTGAAATATTTATACTGTGAATATTCTAATAAACGAAATATGTCAAAGTAAGGCAGTCATCATATCTTTTTGTCTTTATCTTTTTTTAACCTACAGTCTCCTCTTTCCATTCACAGCAAGAGAGAGCTTGAAATAGGACTATCGAGAATTACCAGAATTATTACTAAATATAACCTCAAATATTTAAAATATGGCTTACCTGGTAAAATGCTGTGCTAAACGTAAAGACAGATTTTGCCTCCCTTAACAGGTTTCTTGAATTAACTTTTTAAAAACCACTCTGGTCCTTTTTCTGTAACCATGGCATTATCCAGAATCCTTACTTGTTCTTCTTGCTCTTCTTATATTCTCTATAACTCAGGAAACATGAAGAAGTAGCAAGAGTTAGAGTCAAGTGATGATGCCGCGAATCCAGTGGACAGAGCTGATGGTTCTTTTCGCAGTGTGAACAGCGCGGATGGTTACAACCCACTGAAGATCACTGGATTCCAGTGAAATTTATAGGTCTGACCGTACCTATAGGGGAACCTGTTCAGTCGGTATATGCTTGTGGAGAGAACGTTTCAATCTGAGAGAGTTTTACATATCTTGGTAGTGCAGTCTGTGGGCTGTTAATTCAAGAAGTCAGTAGACAGATTGGTCTGGCAGCAGGAGCCATGAACTCAAGCAATAAGAGTATTTGGAGATGTAAGTGCCCGTGGAGAAGGACCAAAATACATGTCTTCAAACCTTGATACTGCCTGTGGTGCTTTATGGAGGTGAAATCTGGAGGCTATCTATATGCATGTGCATCTATACATACATGCATATACTTATTTGGTTATTTAGTGTGAGCTAAAGCAAGAGCCTTATTAGTTGCGCATGCTGGGGCTATATATAGAATATAATTCGGATCAGCTCTCATTCTTTCACTACCACTTTTTGTCAGTTCATCTAGTACTGAATTCAACCAAATGTCTAATTTTTAAAAATGTTTCCACAGAGCTCTAAGTTGTGGTCCCATTTTTCAGACACAATATTAAACAGTATTGGCCTATCAATGAAGAAACTTTGATCACACATTTTCCCTAATCTGTATGTTTGAGCAGGTGTCCCAGAACGATAACATGTTCTTCCCTGTCTGGGGGAGTGTCCTATCTTGATTCTGCCTCTTCTACCTCTTTTGGATTAGGTGCCAAGCTTGGGCTGTTTTAGCCGTTCCATATAACTAAGACCTGTCATGATGTCTAATTTTCAGGTGAAGACTCCTTCAACCTGTTCTAGCAATATCATATTTTTTGTTAGACTTGGATTCCATACTTGCAGTGATGTTTTCCATAATGACAGTAGGGGATCTCTTGTTTGAAAAGTTCTCATCATCCACTCATAACTTTGCCTTTATTGGCTGCCTGTTCAATGTGATTTCAAGCTCAAATAATTACTCATAAACAGGGTTAAGTCTTTTACAACTACTTTTTCTTTCATCTCTATCCCTTAAACAAAGTATGATCTTGGTCTTGGACTTCCAGTTGGTCTATTTAAAATCTGTCAGGACTGAAACTCAAATTGTTTTCATTTGCCCAATTACAAATGGCATGTAGGACCTCTTAGTTTGTCGTCATCCTCTATCAAACGTGATAGTGTTTTTATCATACACTGATTTCTTCAATCATAATTAGGAACAGTAGGAGTTCAATAATACTTCTTGTGGTACTCATTAAAATGAGTATTCATTATAAAAATATCCACTGATAATTTATTTTGTTTGTTTGCGATTTGTTAGGAAATAATTTTCCTCCTTCCAAGGTCCTATACCTTATTAAGTAGAATTCCAGGATTGATCTTATCTAATGTTTTTCAAAGTCTTAATATACTATATCAAATTCTTTATTCTCGGTTAGATCTCTTAATATGTGTTTGCAGTGATTCAGGATCTGGGAGAGACAGCATCTATTCTTTCTATACCCATACTGATCAGCGTACTGGACTTTTTCTTCTTACTTCCCCTTTTAATTTTTCACTACATGAGATGTTAGGCTCAATGGTCTTTTTAGGCTGACCTTGGTTTCCAACACAGGAATTACATTTCCCTACTTTAATGGGCTTGGGATGATTCTCTTATCTATGGATTTCTCAACAGGTTTAGCAAGGGTTTTACTATAGTTTCTTTAATGTCTTAAAAATATTGCAAGAATTCCATCAGCAGCTGAGTATAATGTATCTTTCATTGAAAGTTATGTCGCAAAAACTGGGTTTCATTCTTTGCATCTCAGAAATTTGGATCAGGGTGTGTAACCATTGCCCTCTGTTTTAGGCACACCAAGAAGGTCATAGTGTTCTTGAAGGAGTGGAATCATCTCCTTTGAGTCAGATACTAAGGCTGCTTTTTGTCTTGGGTTTTTGTTTTCTGATTATACATAGACTATTTCAGGCGATGTTGTTTTTCCGTTATCTCTGACTTCATCCTTTTCTTTAAGATATGCTCAGTTGTCGTATTAAGTTTTCTTATTTTTTCTCAACAGTACCTTTCGATCTTTTGGGATAAGATTTTTGTTTTTAATCCTTTTAGGGCCATACATCACAGAACTTCAGTATAGGTTAAGTATATATGAATGCTTCTTCTAGTGATTAATTTGCCATTTCCCTATCTATTTGGTTGTGTCTGAGTTATTACCTACCTCTACTTCATGGTTTTCCTTGGCTACATATTTTCTCAACTTATCAGTGATATTGTGGTTTGATTGAACTGTAAAGTATAATTATATGTTTCTTACCTCTTCTTCCATGCAAACAGAAATCTAGATATTTAGTTAAGGTAGAAGTCCTCAACTTTTTCATCTCTGGCAGCATTTGCTCCTGATTTAATTGTCTTTGCTTCCCAGCCGATGGAGGGAAAATTAAAGTCACCCATTATGGTAATATACTGACCAATGTCATTTAATGCTAAATTAAAGAAAAGTTTAGTTGACAGGTGGTCTGTATATAATAACACGAAGTTCTTAGGTGTCTATGGTCAATAATCCTAGCACTCCCACAGCGTTATTTGATATTTATTAGTGTCGCTTCTGTTGCAAGATATTTTCTGGTGTAAAATGCTTATCTAGATTTAGTGTTTCTGTTTTTTCCACCATTATCTCAAACTCTTTTATTTCATTTCATATTTTTTTGTCTTCATTTATGTGTTTCTGTGGGAGCTATACTTGAATAACTAATGTTGTCTGTAGTGTCGTCTAGGTATGTTACTTTTATTTTATTTGTTTTAGGATATAAATCGTAGGAACGAATGTAATATCAATTTATTTTAGTATCTAAATGATTTCCTATTATTATAATTCCATCTTCACTTATTATGCTTTTCAACCATTTTGGGGGCATCAACAGTTCCAAGTAACTTACCTGTATTTCAGGATACTAACATTGTGGGCAATGAAGCCTCGAAGGGTTCAGAACGCAGCCTTCTTGTCCAGCTGCTCATGACAAGTTATCTGGCTGAGCAAGACAAGGAGTTACCGAACACAGCCTAAGTATGCCTGAGATCGACGTTTCATCTAGTTTGTGTATGTAAATTCTGTATACTCTTTCCTTATCATTATTCATAATCTTTAGCTGATCTATAGTTCTTATAATCATACTTCAAAATGTTTTCATGGTACTGAGGGATCGAATCTCTGCCAAATCGATTAGCATTTCTCCCCTCCGGGTTCTAAAGGCTTTTCTGTGATTCCCAACCAATGTCTATCCCCTATATGTAATGTGAAATGAACATTTGTTCCATCAACAGCTACCGGAATATCGTTATAGATGATCTCTGCCTAGTCATCACCATAACTTTTTCGCTTAACTATAGAATTCTATGATAGTAAAGTAAGAAATATGCCTTAAATTCTAGTTTGGTATCCAGAGGTTTCTTCTCTAGTAAAACATGTGGCCATCATTTAGATTTGTTTTTCTTCACCAGCTCTCACAACATCCCATTTAATAATGAAGGAGAATTTTTTCAACACAGTGCTAGAAGGCCGGCCAATGTAACCAATGGGCATTTCGCTTCCGGGAAATATGTAGCTGTACAATGATAAAGAAAAAAGAAAAAGAAAAGAAAAAAGAAGAAAATATATACATTGATACCTTAACGTGTGGTCAAGGAGGAGCTGAGCGCTTCTTTCTCATGTTTAGGCGGGGCCCCTCCCATGGCTAGTTTTGCCATATGACGATCTTATTACAATATTCGAAGACTGAGACTAATGAACCAGACAATTGTAGCGTGCGTTTCGATGACCATTCGTTGTTTTGCCTATATATATATATATATATATATATATATATATATATATATATATATATATATATATGTATGTATATTTTTTATATTTATTATAAAAAAAATGAAATACCTTTTGCATTGTTTTATTCTGAATATGACTTAGATGGCGGACAACAAAACGTTTATTATCAAATCCAACAACATTTAATAAATCTAGTGATTAAACTGTTACCAATATGCTTGGGTATGATGTAAAGCGAAATACAGTACTGCATGACATCTGGTCTCCATGGTTTACTTAAATCGGGGCGGGTTTGCAATGCTTCAATTTGGGATGCAAATGCTTCAGATGGATTGGCAAAGGTTTCACCCGAGATTGTTGTGTTCTGTTTAAATCTGATTTAAACCCCATTGAACATATATGGGCAGCTATGTGCAGGCACATATCCAGGGGAAGTCCCCACAGTCAATTTGATGTCATCGTATGTATATACAGATATATAGATAGATAGATAGATTTAGATAAATGTGTGTGTGTGGACACATATGCACACCTATATTCACATGTCTGTATGTATGTGTGTTTGTGTGTGTATATAGATAGATAGATAGATATGTGTGTGTGTGTGTATACTTACATATATATTCTTTCTTTTCGATTTTCTTCTTATGATATGCATCAGCAAGTATGTGGTAACAGCCAAACCAAAATTGGTGAGGGTGTGATGTAACAGATCACACTGATGACTCAGAGTGCAGGTGTCTCTCATGATATAAATGGAAAGTTATATAGCATATCTTTGGTGTCTTACAACGAAATATTACTTGGTTTACGTAAAATATATGAACTGAGTAATCAACTCATTTGTGTGTGTGTGTGTGTGTGTGTGTGTGTGTGTGTGTGTGTGTGTGTGTGTGTGTGTGTGTGTGTGTGTGTGTGTGCCAAGCCCCCACGTCACCCACCAGTACTTAAGGCTCAGGATGACCCAGGTCAGAGAGAGTCCTTTTCAGAGAGTCCTGCTGACCGCGCGGGTCAGGCTGGCTCCAGCCACGCGCCCCCCTGCGGGCAGACCAAGCACTAAGCCTTACCAAGAAGACTTGTATACGTGTGAATATCTGTGTTGCTTACGCTTCTCAATAAAAGAAGTTAAGCCAACCGTCCCTTTCACTACTCCTGCTAAACCATATGCTTAAGGTTCTTTTTAAGCCTTTACAGTGTGTGTGTGTGTGTGTGTGTGTATTTTAGCATTTATATTACTTTTGGGATTCAACATTTGCAAGATTATCTTATTTCAATTTTCTTTGATAATTGCCATTTTCCCCGGCAGAAGATAAAAGAATAGATATGAAAGAATTGATGTAACGAACTTCTGCAATAGCACCGAGAGCAGGTGTTCACCAGAAGGATAATAGAACAGGTGTTTTGCTGATATCATACATAAAGAAATAAGTGTGAAATACACAGCAATGATAATTCAATGGCGTTCCTCTTCCTTCCAATGCTATTCCCACCTCTAAGAGTAATTCTAAGACCGTTTATCGCGAACAATAATAAAGACAGCAAAAGAAACTGGGTCCTTTCATAGTGATAATGACTTCGGTAATATAAAGAACATTATGTGACACGGTTGAACAAGTATACAATATGTATATATATATATATATATATATATATATAAATATATATATACATATATATATGCCACACACACACACACATGCATATATAAATAAATATATATTTATCTATACATATATTTATATATATATATATTTATATATATAAATGTGTGTGTGTGTGTGTGTGCGTGTGTGTGCACATATATGTCTATGCATGTATATCCCAACGTCGCCGGGGAAAATGAATAAAAAATGGGGAAAATGCTGTGCTCATTTACTATATTTTTGTGAAATGTCTGCCCATAGATGGCTCTGCTAGTGCTTAGCCACAAAGGAGTCAATTAGTAGACCTTGTGACCTTAGCTGATTTGAATTGGCGGGAAAAACGTATTTTTTTTACTTTTAGTGCTATGAATATCGATGGTGTTATTTTTATTATAAACATTATTATTACTATAAGGTTATGAACATTAGTAACAGCAAAATAAGATAACGTAAAATATTTTCGTAAATCAAAGAAAAGGGTAAACGGGTGAGACAGGCAGTACTCATAATTGGCTCATTGGTAACTTAGTACAGGTGTAGCCATTTATGTGTAAAAACATTCAAACAAGTAACTCACAGTGGGCATAACATGTGCGTACACGTCATGCCCGTTGGCATTTGGTTTTATACATATATTTATATACGTGTGTATGTATGCATATATGTATATATATACATATCTATAGTCATATATTATATTGTATATATATACATATACATACACACACATACTTACATATATATTTATATATATATATATATATATATATATATATATATATATAATATGTGTGTGTGTGTGTGTGTGTGTATGTGTGTGTGTGTGTGTGTATTAATTTATTTATATATATACATATATAAATATATTTATATGTATATATGTATTTATATGTATATATATTTATAAATATACACACAGAAATATTATATATATATATATATATATTTAATATACATATAAATGTATATATGTATATATATACATATAAATATATATGTATGAATATATATATATTGATATAAATATATATATATATACACAAACACACACACTCACATGTGTATATATATATATATATATATATATATATTTATATATATACAAATATATGTGTGTGTGTGTGTGTAAGTATATACATATATCATAAACATATGTATATATACATATATATACATATAAACATATGTATATATACATATATATACATATATCATAAACATATGTATATATACATATATATGTATATATATATATATATATATATATATATATATGTATGCCAGCTCATATCCTCTCCATCATCAAGACTTCTGCAGTGCCTCCTCGTGGCCACCCATGGAAACTGTGGAGGCTCTTGGAGCAGCAGGATGCCCTAAAGGTACGGAGTCATGGCCCTCCGGCGTGTGGACACCCCTGGTTTCGTATTAACTCCTGCCCCCGTTCCCCCTGGGGTTAATGGGCGGCTGTGGGGAGGCAGGCCTTGCCAGTCTGCCCCCCCAAAATAACCTACTGACAGCGAACTCTGTAGATGTTGGTGCTGGGGGGAGGGCTAATGTCCCTCCTACCCAGCAAGTATGGCGGGCTGTGGGTCCCTCTAGATTGGTGACCGCTGGGACTCGGGTGGGGAGCGGGAGCAGAGTGACTGCCCGAGCCAGTGGGGGCTTGGAATGTCCGTTTCTTGCAACAGGACGATCGTTTACCATATATAAACTTGAGGTGAAAGAGATGTTTTATGTCAAACTTGCATCTGTGACAGACAGCTGTCATTGGCGAGATATTCATATTGTTCTGAGTGACTTCAATTCGGTATCTGGTTGCGATCGAGCTGGCTATGAGATGTCTGTTGGTCCTCATGACTCAGTAGCTGATGCTGGCAGAGAGAATAGCCTCCTTTTCTGTGACTTTGCTAGGTCCTAGAAATTTAGGATTTCTGGCTCCTGGTATCAGCATTCTGACCCGCATTGTTGGACTTGGTACAGCAATATGGGTAGTGTGGCCAAGGAGATCGACCACATCCACGTTAGCACTTGATGGAGGAGTGCTAAGTTCTGTGGAACTGATCATAGATTAGT
>NC_061828.1:25718493-25730993 GCF_019202785.1 Penaeus chinensis | reverse complement strand
TTAGCTCGAGGACCAACCGTTGCATTCAACGCAGAGCTTGCAAGAGGAATGCGTCACGAATATTTGCGTGAGTCGTTCTAGACGGAAGAGGAGAAACCAGACAGACGCTCCTCAGGGCAACAGCGCAGTTACACGTGACCTTTATGGAAGGTGTTGTGTATAACTAAGAATAGTTACTTGCAGGTCGTCATTGTCATGATAAAAAAAATAATTTACTTTTCAGTGGTATTTAATGTACAAATAAAGGTTTCAAAACATACCGATTTTATGTTGCCCTTGACAAATATAAAAAGGGGAGCTGAATAATTTCTTAACCTCTGACCACTAACGTCACATGTCTTAAACAGTGGCATTTACCCGCGGCTTGACATTGCCAAGTTAGGATGAGCCAAGCCGGGTACCTCATACTGGGGAAAATCGAAACCGGGCAGCCGGCCGGATACTCACAATGAGTTATGGTGCCTATTCCCTTGCAACCCTAGCAAATGGCGTGAATCGCGAATGGCAGTTTTAGTCTTAGAACAAATACTACAAACTTAGTTTTTAGTTGCGGTGATTTTAGGTGCACATGAACCAATCGCTGAATGCTGAATAAGGCGGCGAGTGTGATATTCTAATATAACCGAGTTGCTTTCGGCAATACGCGTGTTATTCATTCCAACCCGTGTTGTATCTGTAAACAAGGCAATGCAGTCTATCTAGCACAAGTGCTGTCGTCGCCAGGGGTGTAATGTTTTTATTCTTGTCTTTACTACTGTTATTGTCAGTATACTATCATTATTTTCATTATTATCATCATTGCTTGTGAGTAAATTGGCATCTTGATGATTCTGAGAAAAAAAATATATTATTTTATATATAGAGGTATAGTCAAGCCTTCATGACTTGTTTTCGGTATCATATGTCAAACGAGAATTTGGCATGAATCTCTGCTAAAATTATTGATGTAATATCAGTATTTGAGGAAAAATTATATCTATCCTATATCATGATACTTACGGATTATTCATTTTTGTCAAAGAAAAGACATATTTGCCTTACTAATTCATAAAGATATTAGTTAAAAAGTCTTAATATGCCAAAAACTGGGCTCAGCGGTATGTTCATAAACGACTCCGCTGATGAGTGTTTACGGTTTGTCATTATGAAAGCAGCTTTGATGGGCCACTGAAGATCCGATGATGTCAGTGATTTACGGAGGTGCAGGGTTTACGCTTGATCAAACGCAGCCAAGTCCAAAATAAGGCGCATTAGCCTTAACCATGATTCTAATCGCTGCAAGACGGCCTTAACTTCATGGCTCTTTCGAGCATTCGGGCCAGAACGAGGATCGACAGGAGTGGGTTCTTGCATACTAGGTAGCACATGTTCAAAACAAATCATTTTCACACATTTAACCTAACTGCAGGCGCGGACAATACAGATTTAACTACAAAATTACCAACATAAATGAGAAACGCAATATCAACAATTTGACATGTTTATCTTAATAAACATGTCAAATTATTCTACTTAAACGAGGTTTGGATCCTCCCAAAAATCGGAGTCGGAATTGCAATTACAGTTGCTGGAACGAATTGAAGGAGAATGTTTTAGGCGCATTATATACTTATTTACATACATATATTAATCAGTAAATATATATACATGTAAAAGTATACATATGTATGATATATATATATGTATATATACGTGTGTGTGTGTGTGAGATATATATGTAAATGTATACATGTATATAAATACATACACACACACACACACACACATACATATATTTATATATATATATATATATTGTAACAGACTGTAGGTGAACAGCAATGAAATTCAACGTACATATGACTTACAACATATGTATGTGACCACACGCTACCTGTTGGGACAGCGCTGTGTTTGGTGTCACGTGTACGGCCAGCCAGCTCTAGGGGGCCAGTGGCTGGTGGTTGACCTGGGCTCGGTGACTGCTGAGAGTGAACTGAAGGGTCAGACGAGGTCAGATGTAATCGTCATCTAAGTCCTTGCCATGTGCAAGGACTTAGATGTCTATTGGTCTAATGGCTTACACAAATTTTGCTTATGTATACGCCATATTGCTTAGCCACCTACGCATGCTTCGCCTTTGAAACGCCTTAGATTGGCCTCAACTTTGGTTGGTCCGTGACTTTGAATTTGTCTAGACTTCCTTGCAGTCCTTGTCCAGGTTTAACTCCTGGACAACTGGGCGATTGGTATCTGCGTTGGCAAGTTCCTGGTCCTTCGCATGCTCGCCTGGGATTTACCCAAAACATGCAAGCGACTACTAGAGGGTGAGAAGGGTGTGATTAATAACCGAATAAGGATTCTAGCTTAAACCATGGTCCTACTTTAATGATCGGATATAACTGGCGGTCACACCGACTCGAAAGTCGTCGATCAAACAAAATACTGTTGTAACGTCGAAGCGTAGATCTATTAGGCGATTTACGGAACTCCGGGTTATATCGGGCATCCCTGTGCACTATGGTATGGGGAAGATTCTAATGTTATACTCAAAATTATGTAAAAATAGCGTTACAAGCTCCGCTATATCGCCGATTGAACGTGTCACTGAGCAGTGTAATGATGGTACGGTTATCCCCGTGCTGTCAACAACAACCAAATTACGGGAAAAACGAGCGGTCATCTCTTGGCCTTACCACGTACCCAGTGGACTGGACGGGAAAGAGAAATTAAGGTCAAGTCGAGTAGAGGAAGGAGATCCATTTATAAAATTATATGATATCCATGATAACGTCAGAAAATCACAAACGCATTAAATTCATTGTAGTTTAAACAATAAAAATCTATCTAAGGTCAGAAAAATAGTGTGAGAATGCTGCCTTTTCCTATCACTTAGCATTTTTACCCAACAAAACCAACGTGAGAGTGACTTCACATACGGCTTAATACATTTAACATGGGAGAAGAATGGAGGGAAAAGAAACGAAAAGGCTGATAACGTGTGCTTGCATGGTTTTGATGATCGTATCATGGAAGCGTTGGTTGAGCGGATTTCGGAGACTGTGTGTCCCGTATTGCGAGCCAAAAGATCGCAGCGAGCACCCTGCCGCCAGCTGGCCTGAATTTAGTGGCTAGCATGGGTAGTCATAGTTATTTCAATTGCTTGACTCTTTATTAAGGAAGAGTACAACACAGTAAAGGGAACACATGAGACAATATCTTGGAGTAAGCGCTGAATTCTGGCCCCCTAGGGCTGGCCAGCCAGCCCTAAGGGGACAAAGGCTGGTGGTTGACCTGGTCATGGTGACTGCTGGGAGCGAACTGGAGGGTCAGACGAGGTCAGATGTAATCGTCATCTAGGTCGTTGCTGGTGTGTTATATAGCCACATAGTCTATTGGTCTAATGACTCACACAAATTGTTCTTATGTACACACCATATATACAGATATCTGTGTGTGTGTGTGTGTGTGTGTGTGTGTGTGTGTGTGTGTGTGTGTGTGTGTGTGTGTGTGTGTGTGTGTAAATGTATATATATATATATATATATATATATATATATATGTGTGTGTGTGTGTGTGTGTGTGTGTGTGTGTGTGTGTGTGTGTGTGTGTGTGTGTGTATGTGTGTGTGTGTGTATATATTTACATATATATACATATAAATATATATATATACACATTTATATACATATATACATATATATATATATATATATACACATATATATACACATACACGCAAGGGGTGTTCATTAAAGATTTCCCCTGACCTACTTCCCTTAGATGTACATGAACGAAACGTCGTAATTATTAGTATTTCTTTGCAAAGGTCCCACCAAGAGTAATTCTCCCATCATTTTATGCAGCTGTGTCTCATCATCTTGGAAACGTTTGCATTTAAAAATGACTGTATGGATGGAAAGAGTTGAAAGTCAGATGGTACAAGGTCAGGAGAATAAAGAGCATGAGGAAGGGTGTTGTAGCCATAGGACTGCGCTACCATTGGGAAAATCTGAGAGTTGTGAACAGGGACATTTTCCTGTGGGAGGCGGACACCTTTGGTCAACATTCTGCGTCTCTTGGTTTTGATGGCCTCCCGCACTATCTGTAATTGTAGTACCTTTTTGACGGATTGATATGAAGATATTAATATAGATACTGATATAACGTGACAGGGTTGGTCTTTATACCGAAGACACAGTCCCATGCTACACCACAAAATCCTTTAGTCGGTCTGTTGTGCCCAATAAGTAAGTATGGCCCCCTTTTGAGATTATTCCCCTGATCCTATTTTAATAAGGTTTAGAACTTTAAAAAAAAACCCAGGTTTTTTAACAAAAGAATTGTGTAAAAATATCACTGTGCAGGGTAACTAAACATTTACACAATACATACAACATATATTTGAAGTAAATAAAAACATATACATCAGAAAAAAACAGTTCAAACTGTCCATGTACACGGGCGGACAAACTTCAAGACTAAAAAATGAGGACAAAACTAGTAAGGCCGGAAAACAAAAACCCTTTGCCACACATACCCGTGATATTGTTTAAGTATAGTTATTCCCGTGCCAGTTAAGAAAATTGCTTTCATAAAACATCAGAAATACTCTAATACTTATTTTGTATCTCAAAGCACGTGGGTGGATCACGCGCAGAACAAAACCACCTGCCGAAAATAAAAGCAGAATTCTTGCTCAGGGTAGAAGAATTATCATCAACTGGGTTCCAAGCCACATCGGCATCAGAGGGAACAAGCTTGCTGACAGACTAGCCGTCGCTGGCAGGGGTATGCCCCCAAATCCCATGACGATAAAACCGAGCCGAAAATTACTTATGGAGAAGTGTGCCTTGGTCGGTCGTACCTTCCTACGGCAGCTCCACAGAGAGGAAACGAGAACCTCCCCCTCGGACAGCTGGTACTCAGACGCCACAGGCTATGAACCACTGGCACTCTCTGAAGTAAGCAACAGAGGTACCGAAGTCATTCTTCACAGAATGCGCCTAGGTTACCACTGTGCATGGCAGATTATCCCAACAATCGAACGCGATGAATGGTGCTGCAAGCACTTAGGCGAGCCGAACGCCACACTAGTCCACTACCTAGAAAATTGTGACCATACACAATTCCTGAGACATGGACCGCCCACAACAGCCGCCGTGCTGGTAAAGAGGCTATGCGAAATGCTTACACCATGGCGGCAGGAGCGCTTGCTGGCAATCCCGCCGCCACGGTAAGCACCGAGTGTCAGACAACTCAATGAGACAGCCGTAAAAAGCTGACACAGGCCGGGCCATATCTAGAAGGCCCGGGCGAAGCTAGAACTTCGCAAACCAAACCACCACCACCAAAATAAAAGCCTGCGACCTACCCCAGCTAAAGCACCAACGGGAGTGGTGGTGCTGAACAAAAGCCACTACCCACTCGAAAGAGTAGAGCGGGTATGTGAAGTCGATAGGGACGCCATCTATCGAAGGTGGCAGTCTGCAGGAAAACGACATATGCTGAAGGGTACGCCCCTACAAACTGCGGCGTATTCGGTAACAAAGCCCAACAGCAACTAAAAGAATACAACTATAACTAATGTAATAACGAGTAAAATAGGCAACAAATAAATAAATGAGTCAACAAGTAAAATGTAAAAAAAACAAGTAAAACAGGTGTACACGTGTATACAAGCAAACAGTGAAAAGACAAAGACCAGCAATAAGCAGCAAACACGATCTTGAGCATCTATCTACTACAGGTCCACTGACGACCTTGAAATATTATGGCTCGTAGCTCGGCTCATATAGGTCCAGCGCAAAATCAGTGCTGGTAATTTGCGGAATATATTTCACACATTAGGGCACCGACCCAAGAAACCGTCAGAGACCACAAAATAGAAAACATTTCTCCCGCCAAGCAAAGTACGAAAGTCCCCTCTTCACCATCAAGAGCAATCTTAACATTTTTCCTGCTTGTGAATTCATATCTGCATTTTGTTTTAAAAGTGTGGCCTTCCTTATGCCTGGGAAAAACAGCTTGGACAAAATCAGAACAATTATGTTTTTCTATGAAAGTCCAACATCCCTCCCCGCTCTAGCCAAATAAAGACTATATGTGGTTGCACTGGGAGCAAAGGGACGCCAGGCACCCGCGCAGTCAAACGAGACAGCGTCGCTGTCCGGATCATGGGCAGACGTCATGATTGGGCCGATGTTCTCAGCGCCCCTGATCCGAATGCTAAATGCCAATCATTTTATGAATCAGTCCAGTAGCAAGTTGACAACTGCTTCCCTTTAAACATAACATCCTGGTGGTGGTCACTCAGGGGCGTCATTTCGGCTTTTGCTTGGGGGGCAATCTGCTGGGGATTTGGGTGGCGGCACGGTGAATAAAACTAGATAGGTTAATAACAAGATCTTATTGGATTAATGATGTCTATATTGACTAAATTATATGGCGCATTATGAATATCTATATATAATATTTTTCTGGTATTCAAGGATAATATATATAATTTTATTCATGTGTTGCTGTTGTAGTTCTACTGCCACTAGTTGCAGTACAGTTCTATGAAGAAAAAAAAAAGTGAGTACCGTGGTACTGGTGATACTGAAGTGATCTTAAATACTAACATATTTAGAAGCAAACATCTGGTCTTGAACATTTTGGTTAACAAATAAAACAAACATCGCTTATATAAATAGATAGTATTAGGCTATTCAAACATCGATAATAAAATCAAAGTCATATTCGAAATTCGAAACCTAATATAAACAAAGCAAAAATGCTCAAGTCTGCATAGTAATATTGGCTGCTTAAATAAAATTTGGTTCCTCGCATAACTAAATACGATTTTCCAGTCTCAGAAGTCATCACTAGTCTGTTTTCTTTACAGTAAAGAGTAGCGATGATTTCTTGCATTCGCAGTCATCCACTAATTCATCCACTAATTCATCTAGATCATATGATCTCACTAAACCCACTTCACTTGCCATTGGCAACAAGTCACAAATCCCCGGTTGTCAGTCTCGGGTAGTTGTTTACTTGCTTCAGAACAAAAAAAAAATATGTAGTAGTAAGAGGAATGGCAGGTAATATCCCAACATTTTCTGTACCCCAAAAAAACGCAATAGGCAAAGTTTTGAGAAAATTGTACATAGCAAATAGGTCCACAGGCATCTTTTGTTCTAAGAAACCTTTTGATAAATGTACCTGGGAAGCCAAAATCACTATATCAGTGTGCGTGCTGTAATGGTTAGAAAACTTAATTTTTCTTCATCAATGAACTGTTTTGAATTGACATCAAAGGCAGAGAGAGACTGCAAATGTTCAGTGTTTCTACTAAACCTACGTGCCATACGCAGCGAAGCATCTATCAGTTAAAGAGAAATGTGACTTCTACCGTTGCTTCACATTGATTTCCTGACCACACTAACTGTTCTGGTTGCTTCCCGAAGGTTCTACTTGTCAAACAGTCTTTGAAATTGTACTCTCTTGCTACGACCAGTGACCAATCCTGCATTTATTTCCAAATCATCATTTCTATTTTGATATACAACTAATCATATCGAGTGCCAATTCTTGTTTTCACCAAGTTTGCCCTTGTTGCTGCAATCAGATCAACAGCTTCAAAAATAAACCGGTAAACTATAAATTTCCAAGACTCCATTGTTTACTTCATGCCAGATGCTTCATTAGTGGAGCATCTGGAGGCCAGAACAGCAAGATGGCTTCAAAATGAATTCAAATTTATAGATGCTTCTGTACTAATGTAACCATAGTGTTGGCAACGTTCTTTCTAGCTCCAGTACGTCTTGCCCAAGCTCTTTCTGTGATCTGACAGAGACTCCATGTCTTGTATAATTATTATAGATATAATTTTACAAGCAGCAAGTCAGCAATGTTACTGTTATAGTTAATAAACACAAAGTTCAGTCTGTGGCCGTAGCAGTGTACATTAATCAGACTTGTTCCATATAGCACTGGTATACAGTCTGCTAGCTCTAACACTAACTCTCCTATTTTCTTTGAGATAAAGTCTGCTAAATATTGTACATCCATTTTCTGCATGTGTATGCGCAATATCTCTCCTGAATTGCTTTACCATCAAAAGTTTGTTTAAGTATGCTTAACTGTTCTTTTCTAGATTAATCTTCCATTAAATTTACCAGCACTGAAAAATATTTTGCCTTAATTATTATGCAGATATTTGTTTGTCTTTCCATTTTCTAGCATCAAGAGTCTCCAGAAAGTCTCCTCTGTTTAGTGATGATGTACTTTCACCATGACCACGAAATGACAAACCTTGCCTATCAAGCAAACTAGTGACATGCAACAAATATTTCATAAATTCTATGTTCTTCTTGATATCTTGAGTTCTGTTTGTACAGAGTTTACACATGACAAAAGTGACTTTTATGAACTAATGTTTTAAAATCCAACCATCGACTCATAAAACTACCAGCAAGGCCTATACAACATTTTTTTTAACAGCTCCATTGCTGAGGGCACAGTACCTGTCTTGTAAAATTGCAGTCCCGGTGCCCAACACAAATACCCCTAATTTTGTCAACCATCTTAGGCCCTATCCCATTCGTGAGAATAATTGCTAAGGAATTATAGAAGGTATTCACCCTAAATTGGGTCATCGTCTGATCGCAAAAACATACATATGTATGTATGTATAGAAACTCCCTCGCTCTCTCTCTCTCTCTCTCTCTCTCTCTCTCTCTCTCTCTATATATATATATATATATATATATATATATATATATATGTATATATATATGTATATATATATATATATATATATATATATGCACAAACACACACACGTGTGTGTATTTACTGCATGCATGTATATGTATGAGACGTATCCAAACCCTTTCAAGGCCCCTTCACCCGTGTCCTCTGACTTGGCCCCTGACCTCCTACACTCACTCTTCTGCCCGCTGCCTCGTCTGGCCCTACACAAGCACCAGGCACTTCAGCCCAAACTACAACCACGTCAATAGTTGTAGCACTTCTGACATCACATTTCAAGCGAACAAACAAACAAACTTTGGTAGCCGCCACCACGGGACTAGGGGTCCCGACCCTTAGACTTTCTATAGATTTCTTAGTGGTGATGTTGACCTAGTTGGAGGCTTGATTCAGCATTTATCGATTTGTATATCTGCTCCTTATTCATTAATGGTTTATCATTTTCAAATGTAATTATTTATCTTAATATCTTAGTATCCCAGCCGTTCCCTGCCTTTTGGTCCTCTGTTCTGGTTAGGTCTAAATTCGCAAACCTGCTTCATCATTATCAACAGTGTTGATATTATTTTACAACTATTAATTTTATTATCGAATGTGGTAATAGTATTTTCTGTGGCTTTTATTATTTTCATCGTTAACATTATTATCATGTTATTCTTATTATTATCATGTTATTCTTATCATTATCATTGTATAATGATAATGACAATTCCTACGTTTATTATCATATTTAGTGATATTGTTCATGCGCAAACTCCAACACAAGCACACGCGCCCAAATACGTTCACCCACAAGTTCGTGGCGCCCTCAGAGCTTCCACCCACATCTGTACATAAACAGACGCATGCGCGATCAAATGTGAAAGGTAACGTCATATTACTGATAGGTGTGCATCAAGCAACTACGGGTAAGTTTACAGCCTTTTCTGTTCAGTGAAAGATTTCAAAACACGATCATATAAAAGTGTAGTTAAAAGTTAAAGACATACGATATCCAAAAGAAATACATGTATAATTTTGCACATTTTGTTCCTTCCTGACAGTCAAGATGAATATATCGTCTCTCCTACTTGGTATTTTATTTGCCACAGTGGTATGTTCTGTCATTTTATGCCTTAGTTTTCGTCTGACATGAGAACTGAAGCCGTGAAGTATATAATGAAATTCAATTCAACAAAGTTATTTATAAATAAGTGGCTGACAAATAAGTACCAAAGCATGATAGCAAATTATGAAATTCTTTTGTCTTCTGAAAATTTCCGTTAACGAACAAACTCCTTTTATTCTGGGGCTAAGGCGGTATCCGGGGTAGGTCTTTTGGACGAAGGACCCGCTGCAGACACGAAGCAGCTCCGGAAGAAAAGGCAAGAGCCAATTCCTGCTCTGTTTTCTGGAAGTGGTATGGCAGCACCTGCTGCCGTGCACAATACCCACGGTGCCCAATACGGCGATGGCAAACACAAGGATGCGGAGCACGATGTGGGCGTGAAAATCGACATTAACGCTCACAGAATCCGATTAGCCTCCATCGACATAAACGTCGACGTTGGTCGGTAACGTTCTCATTCTGGTAATGTGAGGCGAGGATGAAATAGGTGTCTAAATATGGACTGTCCATCTTTCTCGATTGTGTATATAATTTCGTTGAGAGTGCTGTGGTGTCGCATGTTTGTTTTTCTGCACATTCTATTAACTGTTAAAAGTTAATAAGCACGTGTTTGCTTTCTTCGCAATGTGTTTTTTTATTTTTTATCAGAGTTTACATTACTGTATTTCATTTAGTTCATCTAATCACATTTATTATTTTTTCTATATGCTGTTGATCTCTTAAAGCAGATATTTTGAAGTAATGGAAGTGCCAGACGACCAGTTCGAAAACTCAAACCTTATACAGAGGAAAGCCCGACAAACATCCAGTGGAACAGAACTACAAAGGTTATGATAATGGTTAATGGTTAAAAGCAAAATAAATGTGCTAGACATCTAAGGTCATATAGCACTATAGTTAATGTTTGTGAAGGATGGTTGGGTTAGTGATTAGTTGTTAAAGCTGGGTTAAGGAATTGGTGAGTGAATGGGTTAGGGTCGGATGAGGTAATGTAAAGGGGTTAGATCAAGTGAAGGATATATATGCGTTTGAGGAAGGAAAACAGGTTGTCAAAGCAGAAAGTGTGAGACTCTGTATAGATGTCTGATAAGTTGGGATGTCTATGTAGGGAGGACGTGGGCATGACAATAGAATATGTGGGACTGAAAGAGGAACATTCGGAAACCGCGAATGTTCCAATGAAGGATAGTTATACTTTCGTTGATTTACTGGCAAAGATTGCAGTGCGTGTTGGAGAATTTGAAGGGGAAGGTGCTAGAGGGTGCGATAAAGAATGAGGTTGGGAAGGTGGTGTTGTATCAGGAGGGGTGTCGGGAGGTAGAGGGTCTGGGGAAGAGGGTACTTGTGACATAAGGGATTCACGTGTGTATCCAGGAGGGAGTGGAAGGGATAGAGGGGATAGTGGGAGGGTTAATATAGGTGGGGCTGGAGTCAGGGGGAATGGGTTTTGTTGGGATGGGGTAGGAGGATTGGGTGTAGGGAGAATATGAGTAGGAGGAGGATGGATATCGGCAGTCACTTTGAGTGTGGAGGGAGCAGGAGTTGTAGAATTTGAAGGTGGATGAGTATTAGTTTGGGACTCGATTATGTAGTTCTGGATATCTTCAAAAGTTTCTGTAGTGGAGTTGGTTGGGGAGTTTTGTGAGATAAAGGTTTTCTTGTTAGGGGGGGGGAAGAAGTCTGGTGTCTGATAAATAGGGGCAAAGGAAGGTGGAGGTGATTGTGAGGTAGGGGAAGAGGGGGTGGAACGTTTATTCTGTCTGCTGCGGGTAGTGCGGGGAGGGAGAGGGGAAGGTGTTGGGGCTGTAGTAGAGATTGGGGTGTCTGGATTTAGGATAGCAAAAGAATTTGATTGGGTAGAGATTGGAGTGTCTGGGTTTAGGATGGCAAAAGAATTTGACTGGGGAAGGTAGGAGGTAGAAGAGGGGAAGTTAGATGGAGGGGGGTTGGGTTTAGGAGAGGTTGTAGGAGCTTGGGGGGTAGGGGGATTGGCAGAGTGAGCGACATTACTGGAGTAGGGGGTAAGAGAAAAACCTTGTCGACGTGCTTCCTGTCTGGCTTCACATAGAGTAAGTCCAAGTCTGAATCTGAGAGTTGCTACCTCAGACTCAAATTTGTAGGTGGGGCAGCCTCTATAAAATACATTATGGGGGCCGCCACAGTTTGCACATGTGCGTGATTGTGCAGAGCAATTTGATCGAGTATGGCCAGGTTGGGCACATAGCGGGCATCTGGCTGTGGAACGGCAATGTTTGGCAGGATGTCCTATACGCCAACAATTTTGGCACTGACGAGGAGGAGGTTGGTATGGTCGGACAGGTAGGGATTCCCCACCTATGTAAACATTTAAGGGAAGGTCATGTATACGGAAAGTAATTTTGGCAATGTTAATGGATTTCTTACGATTTCCTCTGGGAGGAATGGAGTAGCATTGTACATATGTTGCATCATAGTCTGTGAGACAAGCGAGTAAGTCCTCTCCACAATCTGACCATTCTTTGTCATGGATTGGGCAATCTGTTGGGGAGATAGAGACAGTTCCAGTGCAAGTATTGAGGGTTGGATGAGGTTCTGTAGGGATGGGATTACCACATAGATCAGTTAGTTTTGTTAATGCTATAGCTTTTTTTTCAGTTGTTACTGTGACGAGACGGGAGTG
>NC_061828.1:25698493-25705993 GCF_019202785.1 Penaeus chinensis | reverse complement strand
TTTCTTTTCTCTTACTATCTTGGCCATTATGTGTATAATCTTGTTCACGATATCTGTCATGGCAGAAACGGTCACCTTCGGACGCTGTGGAAAACGTCACCGTAAGATCGCCAGAAACCGAGAAAGACTAGGATAATTACGCCCGTAGATCCAGTGAAGGACCAGGAACTCGCCAGAGCAGGTACCAGTCGACCCATAATGCTGTGAACTTGCCTGGACGCTGCAGATCCACTCAACTTCCAGGAGCTCGAAGAGGATGCTTCATGCCGGACGCCCGTGATCCTGACGAGGACAACGAGGACGTCGGTACGAGCAAGAAGGACCTGGATGAGATCTGCGGGAACGTGCATTGGGCGAGTAAGCCACCGAGTTAGGCCTGGTCGAGGACTATGGGGACGAGTCCGAAGTCAAGGAGGACCTAAGCGAGACCTTCGAGGACGTGTGCATTGCATGTCTAGGACGAACGGATTTACCAGGGACGAGCAGCCACGAAAATGCACCAGGGACGAGCAGCCACGAAAATGCACCAGGGACAGCACACGCAAGAACGAAGTGTTTACAAGTCAAGAACCAGCCAGGTTGGGTCACCCTTGAGGCAAATATCAGGCGCCTCGAGGGCGAGGCATGAGTAGGTGGCCGAGCATTATACTGTGTACACGTGGCGTGACCCGGGCGGCCGCATGGCAGATAAAAATAACTGCCCCACGCACACTCCCGGGGGATATAAGGCCTAGGATGACCCAGGTCAGGAGAGTCACTTCAGAGAGTTCCTGCCGACAGCCTGTCGGGTCAGGGCTTGGCTGCTGAGCCAGACATCCGCGCCCGCCCTCCGGGCTGAACATACCCAGCACTAAGCCTTACCCAGACTTGTATCCGTGTGAATTATCTGTGTTGCTTACGCTTCTAAATAAAAGAGGTTAAGCCAACCATCCCTTTCACTACTCCTGCTAAACCATATGCTTAAGGCGTTCATATAGAGCCTTTACAGTGTGTGTGTGTGTGTGTGTGTATGTATAAAACACACACACACACACATATGTGTGTGTTTGTGTGTGTGTGTGTGTGTAAAAGGCATCAGGGCTTTGATACAATAACTGGTTGACAATGATAGGTTGTTACGGCTTGACTGTATTGACGAGGAATACGACATAAGTAATTGAAGATGATACAATGTTCTGGGAACAACCGCTGAGCGGTGCGTTGTCTCCGCCCAGCCAGCCTGGGAGGGCCTGGAGGCTGGGAGTGATCTTAACTCGGTACTTCTGGAGGCGAACTGAAAGGTCAAATAGGGTCAGCCATTATCGACAACTAGGCTTCCGCTGAGGCAATGGTTCTGAACATGGCCGACGTGTTAAGACTCTGGTCTGCAGACGTATTTTGCAGAAATCATGCCTATGTGCATGCCATATTACTCGGCCACCTACTCAGGCCTCACCCTCGAAGCGCAATTTGATTTTCCTCACAGGGTGACCCATCGTGTCTGGACCTCTTGTTCATCCTCGACGTCCACACATCCTCGAAGGTCTTGCAAGGGTCCTCCTTGACTTCATATTCGTCTAGACTTCCTCATGGACCTCACTCGGCGGCGTATTCGTAGATCTGTTCCAGGTCCATTTCCAGATGTCTTCGTAGCCTTCGTCTGGATCTACAGGCGTTTGGGCATCTTAGGGCATCCTGGCAGGCGGCGCTCTTCCACAGCATACTGGGGCGACTGGTGCCTGCACTGACGAGTTCCTGGTCCTTCGCTGGCGTCAAGGCAGGCAGCGCCCTTCTACTACATTCGGGGGTGGCTTAATGCTGATTTGCAGGCCTATAACGATCATCCGGTGACGGCCTTCCCCACAGCATCCTTAGACAACTGTAACCCCCTTCAATGTTGTCGGTCCAACTGTATAGTATAGTATGTATAGTCGGAGAACCAGATCATACATGTAAAGGCCAAGATAGTAAGAGAAAAAGAAAGGCAACAGAGATGGGGATGTTAAGTGCTAGGCAATTATTTATATAAATTTGTAGATTTTAATGTTAGTTTTTAATTTATTTTCTTTTTTTCACTTTTGTGTTTTTCTGTTCACGATGAAAAAAAGAAAATAGGAAAGGGAGACGTAAGTAGTGGTCCACAAGGACGTGCTTGAGTTACAAACCGTCTCTGATAGAAGTGAGAGTAGATAAGGCAAACGGCAATGGCATTCCGCCAAAATTCACTTGAACCAGCTGTCGTCACACAAAGAAAGAAATGTATGCAAAATAAGAAATTGCGCATCATCATCTTTATGCCAACAACTACGATTGAAACAAATTAATGAAAAGGTTTCAGTGTTTTGTTCTGCGCAGATGAATGGGTGTGTGTGTGAGAGTGAGAATGAAAGTGAGGGTGAGCTCACATATAGAATTAATTACAAATACGAAGATTAACGTTCACTTTAACAATATTGTTATAAGTAGAAAATTACATTGCTACAAAATTATTTAAACTACCACACTGAAGTCAACATTTGATGATATGATATGATAGAATGTACGCCTTAGTGAACGGTGACATGACAAATCATTTGCAAGCTTTCTCGCAAAACAAATCTTCCGGGTTCAGAAATGTACTATGCAATCCACGATTATATTTAATCTACATTTCAGATTAGCTACAAAATTCCGATTTACCAAGGTAGCCATGTCTAGTTTAAGCATGTCAGACTACATTAGATTTCACCGACTTGCTGAACGAAACAGGAAAATCTAAAAATAACCAGCTCTACTCTGCAAATCTGTGATGGGCGCTTATGATATGCTCTACGAATATCTAACTATCACAAATCACACCATCGCCCGGGATTTACCCAGAACACGCAAGCGACGTCTAGAGGGTGAGAAAGGCGTGATTAAATAGGCGAATAGTGATTCTAGCTTAAACCCTAGTCCTACATTAATGAACGGATGTAACTTAGGGTCACACCGACTCAAAAAGAAGTTGTCTATCGAACGAATACTTATCGCAATGTTGGAGCGCAGATCTTGTGGGCGATTTATTACGCCGGGTTATATTTGGCATCTCTATGCACTAAGATATGGGAAAGATACTAGCGCTACAATCAGCAATAAATTTATACTAAAATCGCGTTACAAAATCGTTCTAGCGCAGATGGAACGCGTCAAATTATGATGCTACACTTATCCCTATTGTTTGAACAACTACAACTAAATAACAGGAGAGTTGTGTATCATAGCCATGGGTCTACCCACGCATGCAACTGACCGGGAGCAAAAAGGGAAAATGAGGTCAGGTTGGGACGAGGAAGCGATCGAATTATCAGTAAGAGTAGCAATAGATGGTATGATGTCCGTGACAAAGATAAATTAAATCATTTATCGAACTGAAAGAGTAAGATCGAGAAAATGTTTAACAATCATCGAAACTCGTACACGAGAATGGAGTACATAGAATTTCGTGAAATAACTATGAGAAATGCTACGTCAATCCCGTGGTTTTGAAGACATTGTATCATGGAAATGTTGGTCGAATGGATTTCGGAGATGTGTTTTTGTGTTGCGAACCAAAAGGACGCAACGACCAATGTTGTCACCAGACTGTAAAAGGCTTTAGCCCCTAATACAATGACTGGTTGAAAATTATAGGTTGTTACAGCTTGATTCTTTATTGATGAAGAATATAACATAAGTAACTGAAGATGATACGATGATCTGGGAGCAATCGATGGCTCATAGTAATATTGACTCGGTACTTCTGGAGGCGAACTGAAGGGTCAAATAGAGTCAGCCATTATCGGTGAGGCGATGGTTCTGAACGAACGTGTATCCCACGTGGCAGACGGGTGAAGCCCAACATGACTCAGGTCTGCAGAACACACACACACACACACACACACACACACACACACACACACACACACACACACACACACATACATACATATATATATATTAACAGCCATTTATTCCACTGCAGGACTTAGGCCTCTCTCAGGTCACTACTGAGAGGTCAACTGGCAGTCTCTCCCTTGCCTGATTGGATGCCCTTCCTAATCAACCGCGGTTCGAGACGCTAACACTTATGCCAAGGCGGTGACTTCCCCTACGACACCTGCATTTGACTTCTCAAGGCGATATGTCGTTTTCTCGCTGCGAGAATCAATAATAAGAGCAAAGGCATTTTTTACAACTGCCGCGGCAATGGAATTGAACTCGGGACCATGAGTCGGAGTCCAGCGCTACACACACACTTATACATACATATATAATTTGGTTGACTCAACACTGCACATCTGTCGTGATCATCTGGATTTTGTTTCCACACGATGACATCTTGCGATTGGAGATACAAGTGGTAAATAACTTAATAGGATACTCCGATGTTTTCCATGCTTAAATTGCTGGTTTGAGGAATATGGATGATATGCATTTTTGACAATTCTCGGTCTTGAGGAATCTACTTTAACCTTGCTAAAATTACCCAAATAATTTAGTAGGATTTTATCTGATGAGAGTGTAAATTACTATTAGGTATTTATGATAACTTGACTGTATTCGCACTTTTGGAAATATTCCTAGGTCTGGGATTTTTTTGACACATAATATCGGAAAAGGAAGATAATTTTCGACGCTTTGTAGCTTTCGTCCCTGCATGTTCTCTCCGAAGTTTGCTAGGCCCCTGGAATGTCTGTGAGTAAATTTACCCCTAAGGCTAGCTGGATTCATGTGAGGGGAGGGGGCAAGTGCCCCGAACCCTCCTGTCAGAGGAGCCCTCAGACTAGGAATCAACGTGCTTCGAGTCACCAGAAAACAGTTTTTTTTTTCATCTCTATTGGATAATTGTTTGGGCCTGACACTTTTGTAGTTCATAAACATATCAATAAAAAATTATAAGGACACGTATGCCAATCTTATTTACAGCTAAGCATATACTGGTAAAAAAGACATGTACTGATAGACGATTGGAAAATAAAAACTGTATAAATTATTTAACAAAAGTAGAAATCGAGGTTAACTATACATTTCATCAGAATGATCAAGATCTCATAAAGCACATGTATGGAGAGTCGATGCTTAATGTCCTATAATGAATATAACGCACATTAGATGCTACTAGAATGTGCAGTTACAAAAAGCATTTAAAACAGTCTGAGGGATTTTGCAGATTATTATTTGATTTACCTACCATACATAAGATGTCTAAAGCATGAAGCCTCTTCGTGTTTTAAGAAAAATGCTGCCTCTCCTCCCTAAGTGTTGCCATTGCAATAAACAAACAATTCCATGAAATCGCATTTGAAAAATAACACTACAAAATCATACTTGTAGTATCATAAGTGATACAACATGCATTGTTATCACTTATATGAAGGAAACGAAAGATCAAATGACTTAGATAGATATCACTAGTTTTTACGACGACGACGGCTGCCGTGAAGACTGTCCAAGAAATAAATAGAATCAGACAGAACTATGAGTGTTCTTGGATCGCCCAGCATCTCGACAAAGAGAGTGCGCGGTCTGCCTTTATAATGTTGAATGATCTTCTTGTGTGTAATTCGAATTTAAATTCTAAAGCAAAGTTTATGACTGTGTTAATGAAGTTGTTTATCTTATCACAGCTTGTGTTAATGAATTTACATATCTTATCACAACTTATGTTAATGAATTTGTGTTGATGAAATTGTTTTTCGTACCACAACTTCTGGAATAAATTGGAAACAATAATTAAAATGATAACAAAATCATTGTTATTGTAAAGCAGTTATTAATGTTGATGTATTAATTACTAATAGAACTGTCTATAATACTAATTACAATAATGTTAGCATGTTGATTTTTTTTCGCCCAGATTCAGTTTGCAGTGCTGTTAGAAATAACTAACTGGTGGGAGACCCGAATGTAGACCTACTTGGTCATTTACAGTCAAAATATAGTGTCTACAACAAGTTCCATGTACACCATCCAAAATCAGCCCGCCAGAGTAAACGACAACCATCTGGCTTTTCTTCATCTGAAACACCCAATCGCTTTCACATTTCTGTATCATGCAGTGATTACAAAATACTCTGAACTCGCATAACGAAACGCATCAATGAAAGCTCGCTAAATCGCAGATGAGCTGTAGTCAAAACCCATTAAGAACGTTAACTTATGATAATCAACTTAAAAGACAGATATGCGCATAATGTTGCAAAAAATGTGAGAAATACTTCAAAATTGAATTAATAATTTTGGAAACTAAAACAAGTATTAAAAAACTATAAACCCAATGTTTTCTAGAACAAAGCAAACACAAACTTATTTCTTATACAGAAACTGACACGCTTCTCAGCCCCTTTCAACACGGAGCGGAAGGTCCACAGAAACTGACGTCAACAAATTTGCATACTGTCATCACAAAGGAATTGTTCTAGTTCATTAGATCTCAATAAGGTATTTGAATCTTCATATCATGGTACATTATGGCACAAACTGAACTATTTTGACATATGAGAAAAACACTTTATCTCGCAAATCGATTACAATAAACATAGTAGGAAAATATAAAATATAATATAACGCTTCTTTCCTACGGTGTCCTACATGTCTCCACCTTAAGACCAATTCTTTTAATTGGCTTCATGAATGATATTGTCTTCGTGAAGATTTAAACCAGGACTGTCAAACTCATATATTCCAGGGAGCCACATTTCACCTACGTACACAGTATGCGGGCCAGATAATAATGAGTTGACGCGACGAAACGGCCATATGGTTGACATAAACACGTCGGAGGCTATTCCATTCATTACAGAAATACAACAACAGATGAAAAGAAAACATTGTAAGAGTGGTGATCTTATAAGATGAACGACTGGCTTAATTAATCATGTAAAACGGCCAACTGTAATAGCAAATATGCCTCGGGCCGCGTGTTTGACATTTTTGTTGAAGATGCAAATGTATGTTTCTTGTGATGTAGATAACTATAAAAAATCTACGGATAAGTACACAAAACACGCACCTTCCTCACACAACACTGTTTTAACCCTGCTTATAAGTCTCGTGTACCCTATCTTCTCCTGTGGCAACTTCTCGGGTGCCACACCAAAACCAATTCAGTCTTTATGGCGCAGAGGCAAACTTAATGTGCTATTTTTCACTCTGCCATATTTCTGAAGAAGATTCTAAGGTTACAAGAGATATAGAAATGTCTTAGTATTTTTGCTTTTTAGAACGCAATATGGATCTAATAATTTGACAAGAGAATTCGTTAAAATGTCCTCGTTCAGTGATTCCTCCCATTAACAGCAATCTTCAGTGCGTGCGATTAATGACATTAATACAAATAATATGAATATTGTCAGGGCCAGGATTCTTTTTTCTGACATACTGTATCTAATATTTCTTTGTTAGTAATCGGAAAAGAAGTGAAAAACGTTTTGTATTTGTGTGTAATTTCTTCACTTCCTGGCCTTCAATGTTAAGTGCTTGAGACTGGCACAGGAATTTCGTTTAAAACTACATTATCTT
>NC_061828.1:25668493-25685993 GCF_019202785.1 Penaeus chinensis | reverse complement strand
CCTTAGCTGTGATCTAGTCATCGAACAAACGCTCATGAGATCACTAAAAGGCACCGGGGGCTTGACTCATGGCAGCAAGATGACAGAGGAACAGCGAGCATTGTGGGCAATGTCTGCCCCCATAACATCTGAGGTCAACGTCGCCATGCAGGACTTCAATGATGTCACATACGCACCAAGCGAACAGCACATAGAAGCAACTGGTGCCAGAATTGAAAGAGACGCATCCGACCTTTCAAAGTTAAGCACAAAGTTGACTGCATTTTCTCCATTCTCCTCTGACCCTACATTAAGAAACATCATAAATGGTATCGTGGCAAACGAAGACGTCAACGTGCATGAGTATGAAGCTATTGGGAACAAAATTATCAAGAGAATGATTGGACAACCTGTGTTTTCCTTTTCCATCAAAAGGACAGAGAAAGCAAAGACCCTGGGAAGTTCTACAGCTCTCCAGGTTGCTCCTCACAGAACCATCGACCCCAGTGTGCTGTTCCAGCGGTTCCTTGTAGCATCCCAGACAGGAGATTTGTCACTTGAGGACGTGATGAGTTTTGAGCTCAGTCCATACCCGCCATCCCTCTTTGAGGACAACAAGATTTTGAGGAAGGCTGACAAGCCTCAGCTCGCTCAAGCCATCAACGACCACTGTACCAAGACACGGGCAAGTGAAGGAGCACCTGACACCTCAACTTCAGCCCACCTCAAGACTGAAAGGTACGTGCTTGATGGTGGATCCTTTCTGCACAAGCTCAAGTGGAGGAAGGGAGATACATATGGCAAAATAGCCAAAGCATATGCAGACTTCACAACAAAACACTATGGAACAGCAACTGTTGTGTTTGATGGGTATGGTGCAGGTCCCTCGATAAAGGATAACACTCAACAGAGACGAAGACATGTCAACAGCTATCCAACTGTAAACCTAACCGGAGATACTAAATTTGATGGAAAGGGAGATGAATTCTTATCTGTCAGTAGTAACAAACAACAGCTGATCACCTTAATAGGTGATGAACTGAGGAAAGTGGGCTGTACAGTTATTCAAGCAGAGCGGGAAGCTGATGTGGACATTGCCAAGACAGCCGTAAACAGCACAATCCTATATTCCACCACACTAATCGGAGAGGACACAGATTTGTTGGTGCTATTGCTCCATTACTGTATACCAGATGGAAAGCCGCTATATTTTAGATCAGACAACCAATCAAGAAGCAGTATGAAAGTATATGACATCAATCGGATGAAACATCTTCTTGGAAATAAGTTATGCACCCAGCTCTTATTCCTGCACGCCTTCACAGGATGTGACTCAACTTCTCGTGTGTACGGCATTGGAAAGAAATCAGTGTTTCAGAAACTCGTGAAAGATGATCAAGTCCTCCAGTTGTGTGCAGATACATTCACTTCAAGGGGCGTGAGCCCAACTAAAATAAAGAAACTTGGCAGCCAAGCGATGGCTGTTATATTTGGTGGGGAAAGCACAAGTTCTCTGGCAGACATGCGTTACAAGATATTCAGCAAGAAGGTCGCTGCTGCTAAGTCTTTCATTACACCTGAACGTCTTCCCCCAACGGAATCTGCCACCAAGTTTCATTGTCTGCGAGTGTATTACCAGGTCATGGTTTGGATGGGGATGGAGGGTAACCTCGATCCTCTGGACTGGGGCTGGGGACTTGTGGACAATCGATTTGTACCTATCATGACTGACATGAATGCTGCACCAAACACTCTTCTGAAGGTGATACACTGCAATTGCATCACAGCTTGTGGCACACCTCGTTGCAGCTGCAGAAAAAATGGGCTTCCGTGTACGCCTGCATGTGGATCATGCCAGGTTTCGTGTTGTGACAATCCACTAAATCAAGTCTTTCAGGAACTAGAAGACAGTGATGAGGAATAAATATGTAACCTGAACTGTCATTATGCAATGCTCACAAGAAAATGTTTCATTGGCACCAGCTGTTCAGTCATTTTGGTTAAAATGGAAATTCTATTGATTTTTCTTCCTGAGTTTTTGTTCCCTTTTTAGCAGGTAAAATATTGGTTACATATGAATGTCATTTACACCAATGGCTTGCTGGTCCCTTAAAACCATGGAATATAACCGTTTCTATGACAATTTTTGAAGACGTTATAGCTGTTTTCGTGATTTCAAAGCTCGGTGGCGGCCATCTTTGAAATGACTCAGTTTTAACCCATTTCCGGGCGTCAGATTTTGGTAGACTTTTTTTCTGTTGATCAGTATATACAGTGGAACTGAAAACCACCGAGAAACCTTTTGTTGCAATTTGTTGTGGGTCAAGTGTTATATCGACCTGTCTAGTATGTATATGTATATATATGTATATATGCATTTATATATGCATGTATATATGTGTGTATATATGTATGTATATATGTATGTATATATGTATGTATATATGTATATATATGTATATATATGCATATATATGTATATATATGTGTATATATGTATATATAAGTGTATATATATGTATATATGTATATATATATGTATATATGTATATATGTATATATATGTATATATATGTACATATATGAATATATATGTATATATATGTATACATATGTATGAATATATTTTTATATATGTATATATATATGTGTGTATATATATGTGATTATATATGTGTATATAGTTATATGAACATTTAAAAATCGAATTATTTATCAAAATACTAAAAACATACATGGAACACATGCACTTTAAAGAGCAAGCACTGATAATTTATATATATATATATATACTATATATATATACTATATATATATATATATATATATATATATGTTTGTGTGTGTGAATGTATGTGTGCATAAATCTATCTATCTATCTATATATATATAGATACACACACACACATTTATATATACATACATATATATACATATATATACATATTTATACATATATATACATATATATATTTATGCGCACATATATATGTATATATTTGTATATATACATACATAGATATACATACATATGTGTGTGTGTGTGTGTATATAAATATGTGTGTATATATATACATAAATATGTATATATATATGTATATATATATGTATATATGTATATATATGTATATATGTATGTATATACATGTACATATGTAAGTCTATATATATGTTTATATATATGTATATATATGTATATATATGTATATACATATGTATATATATATATGTATATATATGTGTACATACGTATGTCTATATATATGTCTATTTATATGTATATATATGTATATATATATGTATATATATGCATATATATGTATAAATATGCATATATATGTATATATGTATGTATATACATGTACATATGTATGTGTATATATGTTTATATATATATGTATATATATGTATATATATGTATATATGTGTATATATATGCATATATATGTATATATATGTATATATGTGTAAATATATGTATATATATATGTACATATATGTATATGTATATATGTATATATATGTATATATATATATGTATATATGTATATATATGTATATATATGTATAAATATGTATATATATATGCATATATATGTATATATATGTGTATATATGTGTATATATGTGTATATATATGTGTATATATGTATATATGTGTATATATGTGTATATATGTGTATATATATGTATATATATATGTATATATATGTACATATATTTATATATATGTATATATATGTATATATATGTATATATGTATATATATGTATAAGTATATTTATATATATATGTATAAATAGATGTATATTTATGTATATATATGTATGTATATGTATATATGTATATATATGTGTATATATATGTATATATATGTATATATATGTATATATATTATATATGTATATATATGTATATATATTTATATATATGTATATATATCTATATATATGTATATATATGTATAAATATATTTTTATATACATGTATAAATATATGTATATATGTATATATATGTATATATATTTATATATGTATATATATGTATATATGTATATATATGTATATATATGTATATATATGTACATATATATGTATATATATATGTATATATATATGTGTGTATATATATGTATATATACATGTATATATATGTATATATATGTATATATATGTATATATATGTATGTATATTTATATAGATATGTATATATATATATGTGTGTATGTGTATATAAATATACATATAGATAAATAAATATGTGTGTGTGCATAATAATGCGTAGACAATAGTGTTTCCATTCTCAGGAAATAAATAAACTGGCAACCAACCCTAGACTCCGATCTGTCCGATATCTTTTAAAATCTTATCTGCTTGCACTTAACGTTTATGCTTACTAATGTTATATACAAAATTCTTACTGTCTTCCACTGAGATTTTCTTCCTTTTTCCCAAAAAAGGCGAGTCAGAGTAAGCTATTCCTGAGACCTGGGTGAGTTTCCGTTTTTTTTTCTGAAGAGCAACTTCAGTTTCGGTAAGACGTTTAGATGTATATGATACGCACAGTATGTGTGTGCGTGTTTAATTAGATTTATATATTTCGTCCATATGCAAGAAATAGCGATTATAACTTTTTCAACACTGGTTCCCTATTGTGCTGTATGTATTAAGTAATAATCCATAAAATATATATTCTGGTGGTAAAATCAAGTTGCGTAATAAGCGGTTCTCGATCCCTAAACTCGCAAATCAATTAGCAGAGCACGTTAACTTGTAAGACGAGAGGCATCAGTGAGGGGCAAGTGGTGTCTTGCAGCACCACAGTAAATAAGCGAGATCGTCCCCTTGGCCAAATGGTACAAAGATGCAACTGGGGATTAACCCCTATCACTTTCAGTAATAAGGTTAAGAGTGTAATGCAGACTGAAATATCATTATAAACTGCAGCCTATCAAAACCACTAGTCTCATAACAATCTAATAGAAAGTCGCGATATATGCATTTCCTCATACAAATTCCAGCGAGCTGATCAGAGGCCCAAGGCAGCTACTGCTCAGCTCTGTGATGGTCGTTTTCCTCTCTCACACATCGACTCAAAACCCAGCATCAGAAGTTGTATTCGTGATAAACGGAGGGAGCAATGCAGACATAGCTCTAGAAACAAACTACGAGAGATTAGAAATGACCTTGGCAGCTGGGTGACCAGCGTCCATCCCAACCGACAAGTAGTAGAATCGGTCACACGAGACTCATGGGCCGATGATTATCAATCAGTTGGAAAAATTCCCCTGAGAGGGTTTGTCTAAGTTTTAAGCCTGCCTTCGCAAATTTCAAAAAACTGAACTAAACTGTCCCCACCTAGGATCATCAGATACAAAAGTCAAACTATGGGTAAAAAAAACTTTCCCATTATATATCGGACCTGAGATATTAAATACTGTATTAATAATTTTAGATAACATACAGTGCAAGAAGCCGGGCCATTCCCCAACACCGCCCCAACGTCAATCTGAACTAGTATCAAACAAATACAAACCTTAAATGTAACACGCCTTGTACTGGTCGTACAAAACTAGTATCGCATAACACATTCAGTGGAAAAGTGGTGATGATGATAACAGAAAGTATAATGACGGTGATAATAAGCCGTACAAGACTCGTTTCGCATCACGTATTCATTGAATTGATGGTGATAATGATAATAAAATTATAATGAACGTGAGGTGCAAAAATACCAGTTTGGTGACAGGTCCGGGATAACCGTGTGGCACTACGATACAAGTCACCCTTGGCAGTAAGGTTAAATTGCACTGAATATCATATATGCAGACCGCAGATCAAAATTATGTCGCATAGACTGTCGTGCGGATTAACTAGGGTCGTCATCAAATTATAGTTGTTCATGTGTTATACAAAATAACTAAATATTGTTATGATATTGTAGGCTTTTTGTCGAAGGGAGGCACGAAATATGATCCACCCAAGCGGAGGATGGCGGCTCAGGGCCGAAAGAAGGAGGGAGGGGCCCGTTCACTTCCCCTGCGTGGAGACACTGTCCCATGCCCTAGGTACACATCCCTTAAATAAATGGGTCTGGCTATGCTGTTCTTGACCTCATGAATAAAAATAAAATAAAAGTAAAGCACCACGGGTAAAAAAAAAATATATAAATAAAGCTCGTTCTGAAGGAACGAATACATAAAAAAAAATTACTTAAGCTTAAAAAAAGGAATGGGGTATCTCTGGCTGGTGCTGGCCAATGTAAAACTTTGTAAGCCTTACGTTAACTTAAATGCCCACGTCCAGCAATATCCTAAGTGGCATGTAAAAGATGGCTCAAACACAACCTTGTCCTTGCTGCTCCAGGGACACCACAGTATAGGGTAATCCAGGGGGGTAAACTCAAACACCGAGTCTCGAGACAACTCCCCTGGGGTTTATTTTCCAGGGTTTATATACACTTGGGCCACGTCACTGTGGCAACGGTTGTTTGAACAGAACAGACATGCAATTGATTAAGAATAGTTTATTAAACAAAAAGGTTAATTGACAATAAGTAACAACAAAAAGAAAGTAAAAACGAAAAACAAAAAATATATATACATTAGAAACAGATGAAAAGTATTAAAACCACCGCAAATGAAACTCAGAAAACAATTAGCAAAATAAAACTAGAAAAAGGGTAAAATTAGCCAACAATACAAAGGATATCACTAGTGTCCTCATTGAGCCTCTAATACTTAACTTAGTCCATAGTTAAGGTGGTGACGTGGCAGGTCGTAGATATATAAAATAAATGAATCCAAAGTCATAAAACAATTATCCAAGACTAATAAAAGTGATTAATAATACAAGATTTAAACTAAGTTTTAAATGGATAAAAAACATAAAACGTAAAATGTAAATGGTAAAATAGGGTGGGGTTCGGTATTAAAATGAATTATAAAAACGCTGAAATTATTAAGAATCAAAAATAAATGTATAAGAGAATGAAAAAGAAAACACTAAGATCCCCATCTACCATTAAAAGACTACATATAATAAAATAAAGCGATAAATATCAAAATAAGTCACCTGGCTTATACCCCCTCACCGATTCGAAGCATTTGAAGCTCAAAGAGGAAAACGTGTTAGAGCGCCGCCCGCTGGATTACCCAAGTTCGGTTCGGGATTCAGGATTCGGGAGCAGGTATCAAGGGTGTCGAGGGGATTGGTAAGGTATTAGGGTAATAGATAGGGGGTAGGTGTGAGGACGAAAGCTTAAGGAAAAGGACGAAAAGGAGAGCAATTAAAGCGAGCCGAGAGATGGAAATGAAAGAAATGAGTAAGAGGTCAACGGCGGAATAGAAAAAGTAGAAAGCGAGAGGGAGATTAGTATGGGAGAAGAGAAAGATAAAGAAAAACGTAAATCGCAAGGCAGAAGAGAAGAGAGAGAAATGAACGAAAGGATTGAATGAAAGAAATGAGAGCGAAAACGAGAGAAACGGATATAAATGCATAACGAAGGAACGGGGAAGAGAAAACGAAATTAGCATAGTAGAAAGTAAGGAGGGCCGCAAGATTAGGAAGGGAAAGGGGGAAACCGAAATGAAAGGGAACGAAAGAAATGAACGAGGGAGATGTGAGAGCAAGAGAACGAGAGAGTATTTAGGAGAGAAGAAGGATAGCGAGTAGGGTAAATAGGGTATAGGTGTCAGGATGATACGTGAAGAGGAGAAAGAGGGAGAGAGAGAGAGAGAGAGAGAGAGAGAGAGAGAGAGAGAGAGAGAGAGAGAGAGAGAGAGAGAGAGAGAGAGAGAGAGAGAGAGAGAAAGAGAGAGGAAAAGGTTGGAGAAGAGGGTAAAGGGGGAGACAAAGCAAAAGGGAGGTAGGGGAGACTAAGAGAAACAAGGGTGAGGAGGATAAGGGGGGTAAGAAAAAGAAGGGTTGTATGGTTACATATATGTTACACACCCGATGCTACATCACATGCACACATTAAGGATTATAACCTAATTAACCTAAAAACAACAATACTATTACATTTATACTATTACGTAAGTTACCTATACTTGACTTCCACATTACTGCTTAGTATAATTATTTTAATATTGTTATTTATATATTGATGGTCAATAATGACAGTGATAAATTATAAGCAATAGTAAAGATAATAAATAATGAAGATAACGAAACAATAATAATAACGGTGATAATGACATTGGCAACAGCAATGATAATGATAGTCATGTTAATTATAATGATAGTACCTTCATATTGTGGTTATTTAATTTCGTCTACTTTTTAATATATCATATTAATAGACATCGATAGGAGTCCATTGACGCCAAATTTAAAGAGCTTTACTATGTAGACTGGTTCTACAAAATACTAATCATCGTCAAATATATTCATTACTTCTATTACTGTAGGTATAAAGATGGTGATGATGATGATTGATCATTGATATGGAAGATAAAAATGTTAATATCTTCGGCACTGTGGAGCTTTATTCAAAGAATCACTTGTTGTCTATTAAAATGTATACAAATTCGAATTTATTGTACTGCCTGCGACTCTGTACTTCGAGTGTTAAATACATGTAGTAAATTTATTATCCTCTAAATCCTTAATTTTATTAAACAATAATCATATATATTATTTTACGAATTTCAAGATAACTGTAAGTCATTGTTGGGTTGCTTTGGTTATATTTCATTTGCATTAGAATTTGCTGTGTTCATTGTAATTGGTAGTTGGTGATTTAACGGGATGAGTGGTAGCTAGGCGGAGGGTCGTCAGTGAGTCTGGAACGAGGTGGGGACAGTTGCACTGTGCCGGGCCTCTCAATGGACGCATGTCACTTCGCTTACTGCGACGTTGCTGCCCAGGTATGTAAAGGGAATTTACGATACCTAGCGTGTCCTTCTAACTTTGTTCACATTAAGAAATTCAAACGACTATGTATCACCCATTCATCTTTTTTTTTTAACATCTTATTAACTCTTTGGAGCCTAAAAATAAACATTACACATTTCTGAATAATCTTATACCATTTTTACATACATATCATATATATATATATATATATATATATATATATATATATATATATCTTAAATACGCCTTAAGTGGTCAGATGAAACGATATAAAATAATATATAATAGTCCAGCCGATATGCGCATGAAATAGGAGGATTAGGCAAAACAAATATGTAAACACGACTTTCCACAGTGATTTACCATCCAAGGGACACAAACTTTAGACGTGGGGTCATTCGAAAAAGCAACATATTTATTTCGCCATTAGAAAACTAAATTTCGCCACTGCTAAACAAGTAATTTACATGTACAAGTAACACTGGTACGTATTCCAGGATCAGAACATGAAGAAATTGTCGAAAATTGTGTATGTATATATTCCCAATTTTTTTTTTTTTTTTTTTTTTTTTACATCATACATATATATAGCTGCATTTCGCAAAATACAAAGAATGACAGTAAAGCTGCCATCTACTATGAGTTTATCAGGATCAAGAATCAATTTTGCCATCCAAAATAAGTATGCCTAATAATTTTCTAATACAGAAAATGGCTTTATACACCGGTATTTTGCAAATTACAAATTTAACCATTTAGTGTTACATGATTGGAGTTCTGCCATAGTTATCATCCATATTGTGAATTCCTTTTCTAATTACAGGCACACATAAATTATAAACAAATAACAGCAGTCACACCTAGTTCAGTCTGCACAATCACCATCACAGTTATGCCGCTTTCACACCAAAGTGGCACTTCTCACGTGGCAAGTAGCAAGTGACATATGGTACGGTGATTTCAAACCAAGGGTACAAGAGGCGTGTCAGGCTGCTTTCACAAGGTTCACAAGGGGGCACAATCGGAGAATGGCAATATTTTTCTATCCTAAGTCCTTAGTAATCTTGTGACAAGTAATCTTGTGTCCAGGTGTATGAGGATAAGTTTGGGGTAACTGAGCTGAAACTACTGCACATAAACATACAGTTGCTACTCTCATATCTGGTACACCCGTTTTCGTTGGGCAGCAGAAACGATAACTGCATTTTTCCACAGCTTGTGCAAATGTTATGTTGACTGGCCCATTGTCTGGAAGAGGCATGGATGTGAACGAGAGCACACACACATTATATTATTTCCTCCCGTAAGACTGCACGCAATTTTCTCATCAGAAGCCTCATTCACAGGGCGACCTAGGCATAGTTGTCAAAAGTTTTTGGAAGAAATCTATCCAGACATTACGAAATTACTCTGTGTATGCCATACATTCACTTTTCCTATTTTATCGTATGGATTTTAACTTTTTTTTATTATTATCTTGGCTACATATGACTTTGAATGTAAAAGCCTCATTAAAGTCTAAAAAAAACTGTATAAGGTGGCAACTCTCATGCTGAAAAATAACAGAGACGTCGGATCTTCGCATTGCACACAGATCGCACATAGCACATGCAACGTGTCACGCCTCTTCTGTGCAAATAGTTTCATATATATCCAGATGTTCGTTTTCAAATGGCGTGCCACGTGCCACCGTGGTGTGAAAACGGCCTTACAAAAGCGCCGTGCTTTTTAGAGCAGACTTTGCACATCGGCAGGCACACTTCTCCGGGTATGGAGAAAAGTGCATCCTTTGTTGGAGGTATGTCCTAAATTCCGCATCCTTTCTTGACGAAGAGGTCCATGCGAGCTGCATTAACAGTGATAAAGTACTGGTTTTGTTGTACAAACGGACAGTGGAAGCTCAACTGTGAAAAATGCCTCATCTATAACAACATTTGGGGACATCATCACTGAGAGGAAGGCATCAATGGGATCATCATGTGTCCTCTTTCCGCTACCGTTCCCACCGGGAAAGAATGACACTGTATCACAGCCTGTATATGCTTAAAACATTGGGAGAACCTCTGACTTGACTGTACCCAGTGCTAGATGTGTGAGATTGTATCGGAGTTGGCAGTTTCAAAGTCTGGAATTAAAGATAAGCTGGTCTTCACCAACCTTCTGTATGCTGTTGACACCGCTACAGCCTCTTCTCTTAACACTTCCTTTGTGTCTATTCTGTACTCATCTCTAAACACTACCTTTGTGTCTATTTTGTACAAAGTACTACCATTGTCACCAAATGGGTTGCCCATTTCTTTTACATCAACCACTGATTTACATGGTTAATGAAAGCTTTGTGGGTAGCTTTGTTTTGTTCATGATGAGCGGTGCCCATACACAGTTTCTAGTGTTGCTAAACCGAGGGAAAATGCAAATGTTTTCCTGTAAGTATAGAGAAATGTGGTTACATTACAAGTTTTATATAAGTTAGACAATATGAGACGGCTTAAGTAGCGTCTCAGATCATATAAACCTTAGTTTAGGAACTAAGGAGTTTGTGTGCCAAGTTCCATGATTATACACGAAAGTGCCCATTTCCTGCAGATATCGCTAGGACTATAAGTAGTATTTGTTATTTGACTTACTGGGCGGTGGGTCGTGCATGCATGTTTACGACTTTAATGGATAGGTTGCCACGCGTGTGTTAAAAAAGTATAAACTAGTAAACTGAAATTCGGCTGGAAAAAAAAAAAAAAAAAAAACTAAAGGCAGGGAAATGCAGATAAGGCCCGAAATTTCTCCCAAGTAATTTATGGATAAAAAAGCTCAGGGACAGTCATATCCCCATGCTGAGTATGTCGAGGACACAAACATGAAAGTCTTTTTTATGCAAATTTGCACTTTACAGAATGTGATTGTTGAATTTCTAAGCTGACTTTTGCTCCTCGTTTTGCTTGTATGATACCTCTTTCACATCTACTTAATAACACCTGTTATGGGCACGAAATGAATCTCAAGAACATTACTTACCTTTCTGAAATGAGAATTTAAAGTTTGATTTCATCTGCATAAGAAGGTCACCAGCCTTCTTGAGAGGGCAGCAGACAGAGACAGCAGTGCATCACTAGAGCATATTCTACTTGCAAGAATATAAAAGCTAAAGGTTTTACAGACTGGGGGGGATTGGTCTGCAGCCACCTATCCAGGTTCTCTAAACTTGAGGCTGAGACAGAAGGCTTCCTATTTGCAATCCAGGATCAAAGTCACCTGGCTATAAACTATCAGGTTAGCGTTCGTAGAAACAGTGCTTTAGACTATGTTACCTGTAGACTATGAGAAAATTATATAAAAACCCGGATGATCACACAGTAGCAGGATGCTATACCTTTACTTCGAATGAGTACAAATTGTGACATGACAGGATTGGACAGCATCTCTGCTGGACTATGCAAATACTACAGTCCCCAAATGCTAGGAACTAGTATAAACATCTACGTGAATCATTCACAAAATCAGATTATGTTACCATCCCGTGGGATTTCATGATACATACTAAGATGTACATTAATGATAATGATAGTGACGGTGATAACAGGATTGATAATACTATTAGTGATGATGATGATAGCAACAGATCAATAATGATGAAAATAATAAAAACTTATTGTAACTACTGCTAATGATAATGATGATGGTAACAATAAGAAAAGAAAGCACGTCAATTTTCTTTACATATATAAAGCTAAACGAATTTTAGATAGCCATTTTTTAAATTTGGCTTTAAAAATAAACTATCAACCCTGTCCCATCATGGCTCCAATAGTCAGCATGGTGAAGGGAAGTAAGTCTTTAAATCACACTCGTTAGTCCAAATACAACATTCTACGGGAAAGCCATATGCCACTCTTCGTTTGATTTTTTTTTTTTTTTTTTTTTTTTGTGCAATGCCCGATATATTCGATTCTGGACACTTATATAAGACTTTTACTTAATTTAAGCAGTCTGACTGGTGCCGGAACGCAACCACTTGGCTGATGTTCCCAGGTTTATCAGAGGACATGAAACCCAGTATCAGTTGTCTACCCGATAAATGGTGGGAGCAATGGAGGCATACCTCTAGAAACAAACTACGAAAGATTAGAGATGACCTTGACAATTGGGTGACCAGCGTCTATCCCAACCGACAACTGATGGCTAGAAGTGAAGCACGTTGTGGGGAATGCCAAGAGCCATTAACGGTTACACATGTAGTGGAAAGATGTGCAACATTCTTAGACCAAAGACGTATGTACTTGTCTCCCCCATGTAAACTGAAAGATGTATTGGGGGAGGATTATTACATAGGTCTTATTGGTTTCTTAAGGGATACAAATATTTAAATACAATTTAATAATTCACGATATTTATGCAGTAATTTTATACATTCAAAGCATAATTTTTGTTTTTATTTTTAATATACTTATTTTTATTTATGAGACATTGGTGCTAGATTATCAACGTTTTAAACAATTTAACATTTTAATCCAAGAAGGTATTCGCCGCTAATGACCTTAGCTGTTGACGCGGGAGATAATTTTAAATAATGAATCAATCAGTCAGTCGTTTCTGATAATGCAAAAGTAACTCCCTTGTCCATGCACACCCTTCCTTCCATCCGTGTACCAACACCAAACAAGCCTTATATTCACTCAGCTGTGATTTTTTTTTTTTTTTTTTTCAACAAGCAAGTTAGCCTGAGCATAAGCGAAGCTCTAGCCCGAGGCTTCCCGATGGGAGGCTTTGGAGGGGTGTGGCATCCCTCCCCCACGCGCTCTGGCTGTCAACATACTATTAGCCCGCAGTCACAATAAATAGACAAATAAATAAATATATAAATAAATAAGCAAATAAAGTTAGTACTCAGTCTGTTTCCAATTACTTATTTGACCGAAAAAGAAGAAATTATCATTCTTATTGTCGGTAGAGCGGAGAAGCAGCCTGCAACACCCAATTAAAAACATTTAGGTATGCACCAGTGATGATTTAATTTCTAGATTCCATGAATATTGAGTTGAATGCACGTACTACATCTAGTTTGTCAGAGGAGAGATGTAATAGAATAAGAAGCGCACAGATCATTGAATGGGTAAGTATAATGGGCGTAAGCCCAAGCCGATGTCAAAATAAAAGGTTGGAAAGGCGTGGCATTTATTCAACCAACTCATTCTGTGATTCATTTGGAGAATTCCAAAGGAAGAATATCTCTTACTTCATCAAGTTTCAAATGTGTATTTAAAATTTGTTGAGAATGGAACTTATTCGTTAACCGGAATTTAAATGAATTCCGTAAATCGCAATAGTAAATTGTGTTTAAGAATAGTTCAAATCGATAGATAATTATTTGTAATGATACTGGATCTGCAAAGTATTTCTGTTTGGAAGTTTATTTGAAATCTTACACGTTTAAAATGAGGACTGTATGTGTATATTTCCCGAGACAAAGCATTGCGTGTGCGCTTTTTTGAAAATGGATCATAACAAAGAAATATTCTTACTACGCATGTTACGTGGTTCATTTTTATATATGTGCTTATTTAACTTGTTGCTCTGCCGTAATGATTAAAAGAAAAGTAAACAAGAATGTTCCTATATGTACTTTTTTTTTTTTTATTTAAAGGACATGAAGATTAATGGAGGCGTTGTACCTCTGGCAGGCGCCTCACCTCACCGTGTTTATCATGGCTCAGCTGATCGAGTCAAAGTCCGATCTCTGAGCCCATCCTCTGTTTCCTCTCTCATGAAGGGACAATGGAGCACAATAATATAGACGCGTGCATAGAAGAATGGGAAACACTCAGTGAAGAATACAAAGCACTAGAGGTAAGGATATATACCTTTTGTATAAATTTAAGCAACGACTTGTTGCCATGATGCTGCACTGTATTATTCACGATGTACAGCAGTAATCTCAGGTCCACTAGCATGTGGATAGAGTTGTAATGTAAGTATCGACTCCCATAAAGTTGAATACCATTTTGTGTTGTAGTTTCCCAACGCGTTTAGGAAATATACCTTTTACTTCATTCAAAGCATAACAATGTGCTCGGTGTTGATGGTGAGATAAAGTTCATGAGATAGATTTTACCCAGAGTATCATATTCTGAGTCAGCAGTTGTATTAGTCTCTATGGCTGGAAAGGGAAGGTAAAGCTGCAGTTACACATTGAAGACAGAAACAGTTTTTATTGTGAGCGTAGGACTGCACCCTCCTGAGAATGAATGGGTATATATCCAGCCAACAAGCTTCATGTACTCCTGGAAAGCCAGTATAGTTTCTAAATTGCTCTCAAGTGTGGAAAAGCTCCAAGAAAATGCCCTAAGTGGTAGAAAATTCTCAGGAAACATATTTACTCCAAACAATATATCACTTATAATAGGGAGGTCTTGATATGATTAATTAATGAACCATGAAGTTATATATGCAGCAGAGTTTGCCTCTTTTAAGCTAGTCACTGAAAGTGTATATAGTCCTATCTGCCATGATCATGGCAGGCCTGTCCTAATTTGGCAGAATTTTCCCTGCAACTTTTGTTGACTGAGACATAGAGTGTCTTCCAATTTATCTGGTACTGTTTGGCAAGCCTCAATCAGCCACACCCATGATATCACCCCCATATCCTCACTCCCCTTGTAAGCCCTCCTTTGCCTGAACCAATGACACAGTCATGTTTTTTCTATTATGAATGAAGCATAGTGAATGTGAGTCAGTACTTCTGGTGCTGTATGACATATATCATCCTGCCAAACCAGATCTCTTTCCATAATATTCCTCAACACACCATACATTTAAGTTTCATGAAGTTATCTTCAGGTATCTGTTATTTACTGTTCATATGTCTAGATACATATAGATATAGCAAAATACACATTTTATTGTTTTATATGATCAAAAAATTATTCAATGTTATTTACATATTCATAGTCACCTCTCCCCTACTTTCACTCATACACGAGTTAAGTGTGATAACTCTTTCAACTTTTATCTCTACTGAGACTGATTGTATGTGAGATATGGTAATGAAATATACATTTTCTGGTTCATAGGGGTTGATATGCATATGGCTGTTTAATTTACTGTTTGAGCTGTCTCATTACCAGCTATTTGAATTACTTTTTGAACTGACACATTACAAACATTAAGCTCTATGGTAATTTTTCACAATACCTTCACATATCTGATTGCGACAAGCTATGTTATCACTGGATACAAACATGCTTGCAAGCACAATGCACTCACTCACTCATCTACAAAGAACAAAAGACACTGAAACCTTTCATGAGCATGGTTTGTTGTTTTTGTAGGTGTTAAAACTGAATTGGTTGCCAGCTCATAGCCTCTTTATCATCAAGACTTCTGCAGTGCCTCCTTGTGGCCAGCCATGGAAACTAGGTACTTTGCAGTCCTAGGCTGAACTGTGGAGGCTCTTGGAGCAGCAGGAGGCCCTAAAGGTACGGAGTCATGGCCCACCGGCGTGCAGATATGCCCTGGCTTCATACTAACTCCTGCCCCCATGCCCTTTGGGGTTAATAGGCGGTTGTGGGGAGGCAGGCCTTGCCAGTCTGGTCCCCCCCCCGAGATAACCACTGGCAACAAAGCATATAGTTGTTGGTGCTGGGGGAAGGGCTAAAGTCTCTCCCACCCAGCAAGAACGGTGGGCTGTAAGTCTCTCTTGGTTGGCGACCACTGGGACTCGGGTGGGGAGGGGTGTTACCCGTCATCCCATCTGGGTCCCAGCGGCTGCCAACCTGGCGTGATGCTTGTGGGGGGGAAAGCCCCAGGGCGGATTATGGGACCTGCAGCCAGCCAACCTCCTCTATATGGGGCGGCGTCGGTAGGGGTGGCAGAGGTGGCGCCCACCCGAAGTGACTGCCCGAGGTTAGCCCTCAGGCGGACTGTCAGGGTGGGGGCTTGGAACGTCCGTTCCCTGCGACAGGACGATTGGTTACCACTACTGTCGAGGGAATTGAAGCAGCTGAGACTGAAGCTTTCACTTGGCTTCATGTCTCTTATTGCTGTATACACTCCTACAGATGTATATAAACTTGAGGTGAAAGAGATGTTTTACGCCAAACTTGCATCTGTGGCAGACAGTTGTCCTCTTCGAGATATTTGTATTGTTCTGGGTAACTTCAATGCGGTATCCGGCTGCGATCGAGCTGGCTATGAGAGGTCTGTCGGTCCTCATGGCTCAGGAGCTGATGCTGGCAGCGAGAATAGCCTCCTTTTCCGTGACTTTGCTAGGTCCCAGAAATTGAGGATTTTTGGCTCCTGGTATCAACGTTCTGACCCGCATCGTTGTACTTGGTACAGCGATACGGATAATGTGGCCAAGGAGATCGACCACATCTTTGTTAGCACTCAGTGGAGGATCTTCCAGAACTGCAGGGTGTATCGAAGTGCCGAGTTCTGTGGAACTGATCATAGATTAGTTGTGGTTACTCTCCGGGTCCACTTTAGAACCCCCCGTCACCCAAATGAACACCCTAGGGTGTTTCATTTGGATTGATTAAGGGATAACGAGTGTGCCCGGGGGTTTGCCAAGGCTATCTCTGGTCGTCTCACAGCACTCGATGGCCTGACAGACCCTGTTCTTATGTGGGATACCTTCAAGCATGAAACGCTTGATGCAACTCAGGAATC
>NC_061828.1:25620993-25645993 GCF_019202785.1 Penaeus chinensis | reverse complement strand
CAGGAGAGTTCAAAGAAGTAGTTGAAATGTCAGAGATCACCCCAGCATGAAATGTCATTCACATGAGAGGTTACACTAGGATAGTTCTGTTTTGGTTTTAAAATTTAATTCACTATTTTCATTACAGGATAATGAAATATTGACAAAAAAGCTTTGTTATTAACCCATTGGATCTGGTTGCATTACAACAATCACATCACCAAAAATCCGGGCATTAAGCTTACGTAATCGGCCACTCTGCCGAGTGGCTGCTTGTAGGCATGTGAGCAGTGGCAAGACTCTGTGTCTCCTATTTGCAAAGGGGTTTTCTCTTTTTATGCATAAGCATTTTTAGACTTCTGGCCATTTCCATTAGCCATATTTGCCATTTGATTTGCATTATCCTGATATCTCAAGGTAGTCTGCAACTCAGTACAAAAAAAAATAAAACTGTGGAACAGTATTACTTTTTTTTGTGTCTGTCTGTCTGTCTGGCTAGCTTGCTAGTTAGTTCTTACCTTTTTGTTTCAATAGAGGAGAAGGGCTGTGGTCAGAGAGTCCCCTCTATATTTAAAGTATCATATCATATATAATTCTTTAGATTATGTGTTCACATTTTCATTTTTATTTGTATATCTATTTATCGGTCTATTTCTATATATTTATTTATGTATTTGTAACAGATAGATTGATAGATGTTGAAAACAAGACATTTAGAAAGAAAATGAAGGGGGAAAAAAAAATGCTTGTCAACAGAGTTAATGATAAAGATGAGTAGTTTTAAAAAGAAATGATAAAGTCTTATACATACAAAATACCTTTTTTAGAAATCCTGAGTCCCCCCAGAGGCGAACACCAGCTGCTCGAGCTGCATCCTTCAACAGGAAGAAGACAGAAGTCAGAGAAGAAGAAGAAAATGTCTCCAAGTGTCAAGAACAGCAGGCAAGTCTGCTTTATATCTTCAAATGATACATTTCCCTGAGCCAAAGTCATGTTCTCCATCCTCATTCTTTGTGTGAATGGAATGTTATGAGTATTAAGTAGTGATTCTAGGACTGGATGGAATATTTGGCCAGCCAAAACCCTCATCTCTTTCTCTCCCACATTTCTACTCTACACCATTACTAGTACATAGTCACATAGGTTACCTCCTTGTGTATTTATACATATATTTATAGATATGCATATGCACATATGTATACATATAAACAGATAGATAGATGTAAATATATATAGATACACGCACACGCACGCACACATATGCACACGCACACGCACACACACACACACACACACACACACACACACACACACACACACACACACACACACACACACACACACACACACACACACACACACACACACCTACACACACACCTACACACACACCTACACACACACCTACTTACACACACACACACACACCTACGTACACAAACACACACACCTACGTACACACACACACACACACACACACACACACACACACACACACACACACACACACACACACACACACACACACACACACACACACACGTACGTACACACACACACACACGTACGTACACACACACACACACGTACGCACACACACACGCACACGTACGCACACACACACACACACATACGTACACACACACGTACACACACACGTACACACACACACATGTACACACACACACATACACACACACATACACACACACATACACACACACATACACACACACACACACACACACACACACACACACACACACACACACACACACACACACACACACACACACACACACACACACACACACACACACGTACACACACACACATGTGCACACACACACACGTACACACACACACGCACACACACACGTACACACACACACACACGTACACACACACACACGTACACACACACACACACACACACACAGACACAGACACAGACACACACATGTATATGTATATATGTATACCTGATTTCATCTTACCTTGAATTGGCGGGAAAACGTATTTTTTACTAGTGCTATGAATATCGATGGTGTTATTTTTATTTGATTTATTACTATAAATGTTACATTAGTAACAGCAAAATAAGATAATGTAAAATATCTTCGTAAGTCAATGAAAAGGATGAACGGGCAAGACAGGCAGTACTCATAACTGGCTCATTGGTGACTTAGTACAAGTGTAGCAATCTGTGTGTAAAAATAATCAAACAAGTAAACTCACGGTTGGCAGTGGATTAATTTTAATTTTTTCTCTTTTTCAAATGTTTATTAATTTATTCATTTTTTTTCCAGGCAAATTCCATTGTGACAGACCCCAAAGTTTCCAAAGATGTAGAAGATCAAAATTCTGAAGCCCAGCAGTTCAATGACATGTTGGACGAGTTAACCAAAGACATAGATTTCGTGGAGGTTGATAAAGAGAATGAAGAGGAACCTGAGGAAGATGACCTTGATGACCAAGCGACTGATGAAGCTCATAATGTAAAAGAAGAAGTTGAAACAGTCAGTGAAGTTTCTGATGAAACAAAGAAAGATAAATAGATGATTAATTTGGAAGAGAAAAGTTTATATTTGATAATAAAATCAAAACAAAGCACACAGCCATAATGTACCCACCTTCCAAACTCTTATTTAATAAGAAGCACATTTCCATATTTTTTTGGATGGATGAAGTAAGCTATATTTCTAAAGTATAAAATATGTAAAAAAAAAAAAAAAAAAAAAAAAAAAAAAAAAAAAAAAAAAAAAAAAAAAAAAATATTTTTGCTGTTACCTTCCCAAATAACGTAAAGAGTAAGATGTTTATGGATTGAATAGACCTGTCAGAAATACCATGAGCAGTGGTAAGGATTCATATGTAAGGTATGTTAATTAAGGCCTTAAGAAATTAGAATGAATTAAGTAACCTCACAGTATGGAATGCTAAGGACTGAACAATTTGCCAGAAAAGAAGTGTGTGTGTCTATAACCCTTTCTCAAAGTACGGAAAATTAAAAAACAAAACATCTCTTTCTCACTTTTCTTCTTTATCTTCTTTATTATTTTCTCATTTATTTTACATACTGGTACTTCTCTTTTCAGACGTCTTGCCATTATACTTAATTTTAAAGGTGTGTCACACAGTTATACAAGTGACACCTTATTTTCCCACACAATCCTCAGGTAATTGCATGATTGTTTCTTGCAATATGTGCTTGTCTGTATCATTTATTACTACTAATGTCTACTGTGATACAACAAAATGAGAGTGGGGGCAATAGACTAGATTTTGAGAGTTGATGGTGTAATAAGATGCAAATGTAAGTAGGGTAGTTTTACTTTACTTTCTTTCTGCAGAGTAGACCTATCATTAGGGAAGGATTAAGCTTTGTGATTGGACAGTTGGAGCACTCTCTAGTATTTATTTTCTGAATGTCATTTCCATAAATCATAGTTTCGGTCAAAGTAATTGCAATGACACATAGCTTCCATTTAAGTGATTTTATTTAGACAAGAAAAAAACTGGATGCCATTTGTTTTTATTTGGTAAATTTTTATTTAGAACCATAGACAAGTTAATTATATCCTCAAAATCTGAAAAGAGATAACAGAGCAAGGAAAGAAACTTTTGTAGGAGGAATTGTTGGGTGTACACAAATATCTTACAGAGGCTGATGACACAAACTTCCATCTGTGAATCATGCCTCCACCCCATATAGTTTTTCAGTAACCAAAGAAAATCTCTGAGTTTCTAGTGCTGATTTATAAATGCATTAAAAATAAGGATCATTAATGGACTGGTTTTACTTTTGCACCAATAAATAATGTCTTGTTTCCCTTTATGTGTAAGGGTTTGTTTGTAGTTGTATGTATATATGTGTCATATTCTGGTGTAAATAATGATTACAGCTTGCAATGTTTTGTATTTCTGGGAAGTTATTAAATATATACAGAATATTATTCTTTCATTACCTAATCAGTAATACGTACATCAACCATGTAAATTACATCCTGGATTTTTAATATATACCTTTTCCTTCCTTATCATTTTTGGGGAGGAATTCATATTCATGCTTCATAATATGCCCCCCCCCCCCCTCAATCCCATGGCCAATGTTGTCGTGGAGTACTTGGGAAACAGAGACTGAGGCCCAAGGTTAGGGATCTCCCCTACCTTGGGCTTCAGCCCTTGGCTTGTCCTATTTTTCACCTTCTTTTCTTATTTCCTTTCCCTTCACTTCACTTCCTCCTGTCCACTTCCTAAGATGTGAAAGCCATGCTAAAAGGAGAAAAGGTTGGCTTTGGGTCAGTCCTGAACAGCCTTGGGGAGCCATGTTTGGTTATCTACCCCTTACCCCTGAGTGGTGAACCATTTCTCTTCCCCACATACTCTAGTCTTGCCATGGCCAATAATGAATTTGTACCTTTATTAGGGGCACTGGGGCTTGCCCATATATCAACTAATCTCACTGACATTAACTTTTCTGGTTCCCCAACCCCTGGCTCTCCTTTGATCACGATTCTGAACACCTACTACTACTCCCTCCTCAATCCCTGCTGTCAGCTCAGTCCATTTCAAGTCACTAACACAAGTCATTACCCAATCTTCAGAAAACATTCCTTTCTTTTTCCCAACATCCTCCAGTCCATCTCATCATCATCCACAGTCTTTTTCATTTTCAACTCTCTCCCTCCTTATTACTACTCTGTATCCTTGTTGTCCACCCACCTATAGTACTGACTCACTCAACACCACTCCCTCTTTGTCAAATTTGTGCATTATCTAGAATGACTGACCTTACTGGCAAACCTATTCCTACCCAGCCTCACTCCTACTCTAACATTTGTACTCCCCGGTTGACTGCCCCGTCTATAATAAGGATTGGTAAGACTGAAAATGATTGCTTGCCTGCCTCATTGACTCTGGCACAGTATCAGAACAGTGCTACACTATTCCCCCCAGAGGCTGCCGAAAGTCATACACCAATATTGCCAAGATTATCTTCAGTAAACATGGCCTCCCCCATGAAGTTTATGCTGGTGTTTGGAGAGTCCTGCTGTGTCTGACGATGTCGGAACCTCCCCCATCAATATCAGAAATGTTGGCTTTTTGGCTTCGCTCCCAAGCATCACCTTATCATTATATCTACCTATATATCTATATATATATATATATATATATTTATATATATATATATATTCATATATATATTTATATACACATGTATATATATATGTGTGTGTGTGTGTGTGTGTGTGTGTGTATCCATATATATGTATACATATATATATATGCATATATTTATGTATATATATAATATATATACATATACATATATATATGTGTGCGTGTATATATATATATATATATATATATATATATATATATATATATATATGCGTATATATGTATATATATATATACATATATATATATATATATATATATATATATATATATAGATATATATACACGCAATGTGTGCAATTCTGCACACATTGTGCGGATGTGAGTGTGTCTGTATTTATGCACACGCACATTACCCAACACCCAAGTAGTTCGTCAAACACCGCATCGGTGATGTCACAATATATATATATATATATATATATATATATATATATATATATATATATATACACACACATTGTGCGGATATGAGTGTGTGTGCATTCATGCACATGCACAATACCCTACACACAAGTAGTTCGTCAAACATCGCATCGATGACGTCACAAATGCGCGAATGTGTGTATATATATATATCTATATATATATATATATATATATATATATATATATGTAATGTATATATGTAATGTATATATGTATATGCATATATATATATATACACATATATGCATATGTAGTGGATCGATTCATGCTGATGATGATGATAAATAAATAAATAAATATATATATATATATATCATTTATATACATATATACATGTGTGTGTGTATATGTATATATGTATGTACATATATATATATATATATATATATATATATATATATATATGTATATGTGTGTGTGTGTGTGTGTGTGTGTGTGTGTGTCTGTGTGTGTGTGTGTGTGTGTGTGTGTGTGTGTGTGTGTGTGTGTGTGTGTGTGTGTGTGTGTGTGTGTGTGTGTGTGTGTGTGTGTGTTTGTGTGTGCCCGCGCATGTGTGTGCAGGGGTGTGATTTTAGTTTTCTCTTGGGGGGGGGGGGGTATGATTAGGAGTGTGGCCCTTGGGGGGGGGGCGGGGGAATCCTGACTTTGAGGTGGGCAAATCCCCCCCAGCCCCCCAAATGACGCCTCTGTTTGTGTGTGTGTATGTTTGTGCGCAGTATATATACAGTATATATATAATTTATCTGAGGAATATTAACATAACTCAAACTTTACCAAATATTGCATTAGGCCATATTTTCTGCAGTTGGTTTCTTTAACTTTTTTCATACAAGTTATTATCCCTAAAGTAGAAGGGCTCGTATCCCCCCGAAGCTGTTATGGCGTTGCGGAATACTAAATACAAGCGTTGTAATCGAGCTGGATTTTCCCATTTTGTTACTGCATTTCAGAAATTGAAAAGGTAAAGTAGATGTAGATTACCATAATATTATACAGGGAACTGATAGAAAGGAGCAAGTTCGAATTGCGTGAGCCAGATAAATAAAAGTTGACTGTCATTAAAGAAGGCGTAATCTTTCCACATTACAATTTGTATCACTGATGATTATACATGTATTAAAGAGAAACAATAAAAGGCTTGATGTTTCACACGTTCTCTAGCATTTAAAGGAAGGAATCCACGTGGAAAATAAGTTCTCAAACTTACTTATGGAATTAAAACCAGAACAGTTTTACGGAGGAGTGGCTTTCGATTTTCCGGCAATATATGAATTTCACTGAGCCAACCAACCTTGCAATTAGTATTCCGTGTTTCAGTTATTCGCATGGAATCTCTTGTTGTTTTCCACTGTAGCTGATGAAACTGAAAGTCTTGTTATTATTCACAAAGTGACCCCCATGGGACTGAAGGCCTTTTTAGCAGTGTAACCAAAGTCGCGACATGTTGCATTTTCTTAACACACATGCGATCCGTCGGTTCTCAGGCAACATGGTGGCGGGTGTGGCGTTATGGCTTAAGCCCCATCCTTCCAGTCGTCGTCTAATCCCTTTATCATTTAGTGCCCTCGGACCAAGTGTGGATCATTGAAATATTTCTTGAATTGATTCTCTAGCGAATAGAGATAATGAAGACAAACCATGATCACGCCTTAAGAGATTAATTTCTGAAGGGTTTTTCCTGATGGACCACATAAAATACGCTGCCTGTAGTTTTCAAGTCCACAGTCCAATGTAATATATAGATTAACCCAATGCCGACAGGCATGACGTGTACGTACGTGCCATGCCTACTATGATTTACTTGTTTAATTGTTTTACAGACAGATGGCTACACTTGTACCAAGTCACCAATGAGCCAGTTATGGGTACTGCCTGTCTTGCCCGTTTACCCTTTTCTTTGATTTATGAAAATATTTTACATTATCCTATTTTGCTGTTACTAATGGTTATAACATTATGATAATTATAATGTTTATAATAAAAATAATACTATAGCACTAGTAAAAAATACGTTTTTCCTGCCAATTCAAATCAGGTAAGGTTACAAGGTCTACTAATTGACTCCTTTGTGGCTTAGCACTAGCAGAGCCATCTATCTGCAGAGACACTTCACAAAAATGATAAAAGATGAGCACAGCATTTTCCCCATATTTTATTCACTTTGCCCAGTGGCATTGGGTTAACATCATGTTTCTTATTCAGTTTTTTATTTCCATGTATTATATGATTAGCATAATTTAAAATTCCTCATTGATCACAGGAACCTGTTAATGAAAAGGACAAATGAATAGTAATTGAAAATAATGATATTGCTGCTGAATTAAGAAATAAGTGTAAGAACTCAGAAATTAAGGATTTTAGGATTAAAAATGTCTATATATTCTATATCTTGAATAATAAAATGCCTACTTTCACAATTATTATCATATAATAATGAAGTGTGATGACTACTCTTATCTGCAGATCCAACCGCCCTGGATTTATGTTCTGTTCCCTATAGTTTTTTGTGAATCTTGTTACATACAGATGGCTCCACATGTGCTCAGCCATCAATGAGATTATCAGTAGCCCTAGTGACCGATCCTGATTTCCCCATTCCTTGAATTGGCAGGGAAATGTGTTTTTTCTTTTTAATACAGTAGACATTGATAATGTTATTATTGCTATTGATGTTATGATTATTAAATTTTTATTAAAATCTTGATAACATTTAAGACAATGAAAAAGTCAAGAAAAAAGGGTAAAAAGGGAGATAGGTAGGACTAATAACCAACCCCTTGTTGACTAAACACTTGTGGAGACATCTATGTGTAAGTACAATATATAAACTTGTGAATGGTGTTGATACTATGGCAGAAAAACCCACAATGTAAAACTAGATTTATTGAAAGTGAGACAACAGTTTCAGAATCCACCTGAATTCCATTCCATACTTGTACTAGTACTAGTACTAGTAATAGTACTATTATTATTATTATTATTATTATTGTTATTGTTATTGTTATTATTATTATTACTGTTGCTGTTGTTATTGTTATTGTATTGTTAATATTTTTATTATCATTGTTGTTATTATTATTAACTATTATCAATATTATTGAAGTGTGATATCTTTATCAGGCAGCAATAAAAGTTTCAACATCCTTTCAATTTTTATTTTTAAAATGTCAGCCTGCTTAATAAGAAAATTTAAAATGGTCAAAAAAATGTATTGTAGGTTAATTAATTATTGATCATTAAAATAAGAGTAGAGCTCTATACCACTGGATTCAAAACACATGTCACCTTGAACATCATATTCTTGAGGCTGTCCCTTTTGACTTAACAGGAACACAGGAAAATAGACTGGAACCCATTTCCTAGGTATTTTGGGAAGTATTCCCACAGCAGATTTTGAAAGTGCCATTTTGCCAAATCCTTATTGCCTTCGGGGAAGGGAAGACTAAGATATGAGCTTGGGTCATATATGACACTGGTCATCAGTCATATATGACATCAGCGGAAGTATTCACAGTGATAAATAATTTTGAATATGAAGTTAACAGGGAATCAGTCCAGAGCAATATTGCATAGACTATTATCTTTAAAGATAAATATTGTCACTATGAAAACTCTTTTCTGTTTTTCAGGAATGACCATGGAATCAGCTGTCTGCTACATTTGCTGTGATAGAAGAAGGACAGCAGATACAGATACCTCACTTTCAAAGATTGGGATCAGACATGACTCTGAAACTCTGAAAGAAGTATTATTGAGGGCTCTCTCTGTTGGTTACGTGGAAGATAACCCAAACGAAGTGGAAACAAGCAAAACATCTTATAGTGTGTGTGTTATTTCCTTAAACTCTCAGTGTGATGGGCATCTTCAAGCCCTATGTAACAGAGTTGCTGATGAGGCAGTTATTATATGCAAAAGATGTGAAAAGCTGTTGAAAGATTTTGAATATCATGAAAGAACTTCTGTGAAAATTGCCAAGGAAATTCAGTCATATTTATCAAGACAAAGTGAAACACAGGGAAATGGCATCAGCATACCTACACCTGTATCAGGTTCTGTTATAACACATAAACTTGATGAAAAACAAAGCATCCAGGCTGCCTTTAAAGCGCTTAGGAGATCAGGGCTTACAAGTACAAAGAAGAGAGGAAGGAAGAGAAAGTCTGTGGAAACCCAGCCCACAGACACAGACAGTGTTACAAAAGATGATTCTGACATGGAACAGGAAATATTAACGGAATCAGATGTTCAAGAACAGGACGCTGTTTCATCATCAAGAATGAGTAAAAGGATTCAAAGGAGACGAGAAGAAGGCCTTGTCATTAGGTGGGGAGATACTGGCTATGATGAAGAAATTTTTACAGAGGGAAACATGGATTCAGGTGAGGATATAGAAAGCTTAGATGAAGATGCACTGAGACAGGATATGCATTCCAGGAAAAGAAAAGGTAGGAGGACAAATAGATTAAAATTTTCAAAGCCGATTGATAGTCCCATAGTACAGTCATCTTCAGATCTTTCTAGTCTTAAATATCAATGTCCATTTTGTCAAAGATACTATGTTCCAACAAATTCTCGTGTACATAATTGCACTTCATACAAGAATCAGCTGAGATGCCATGTCTGTAATATATTCTTCACTTCATACATCAGACTTGAGAAACATTTAGAGGTCATACATCTTAGGCAAAGACAGCTTCAGTGTCCAGAAGAAAATTGCAAGTTCACATGTATATCTGAGCCTGCTTTTCTTCTGCACAAACATTTCCATTTTCTTTCTGATAGGGAAAATGATGGGTTAACTCTCTTATCTGGTAGCATATCTGATAGTGGAACAGAGCAACTGGGGAATTCCCAAGGAGAAGATGCAAGTATTGGACAGGTTACAGTCATGGATGATGATCAGGGTGTTGTAACTTCTCCAGATATGGCTGAACAAGTGTCATTCCTTTTGGATGAAAAGAGTTTCCTTGCAGATGGAAGACCTATAAATATATTGACAGATAGTAGAAAATTTGCAGGGGAAATTAGAGATTCAAACAAAAGATTTCAAATCTTAAGTAGAAGAATAAATGAACCTCGGGCAAAAATAGGTAATCCAGTCCAGATAAAACAAAATAATGAAGCAGGTCAAAAAAATTCACATATTCAGAATCTGACTGTTACTGGTTCTCAGTGTCCATTTTGTGATCTTGTATTAGACGAGTCAAAAAGTGTTGATAGTCATGTACGTGATGTTCATAAGTTAGTTGTTAAATCCAAGAATAAACATGGTAGTATGTTAAGTGCTAGTGACAGAAGTAAAGACATCCTTCTAAAAAAAAACTTCAATTTAATACCACAGATGCAAACAGATATGAAAGAAGAACAGACAGCAGTGAGAAAGATAGACAATTAGAGTTTGGAGGTAACATAACTAGAGACAGTTTACAATTACCATTCAGTGACTTTGACTTGGAAGCTGACAGTGAATCAAGTGCAACAGAGCAAAGCAACATTCCAGAAAGAAAAAAATATAATCGTAAAAGGAATCACAGATGCAATGAATGTGCCAAATTATTTCCATCCCAAGCCCATCTGAAAGAACACAAGGTTAGTCATTCCAATGAACAGTCGTTTACTTGTTCAATATGTTTAAAGGGGTTCAAGCGTAAGAATGCTTTAAATAAACATATGCGTATCTTACACCCAAATGGTGCAGAAAAAGTCTTGTGTACATGTGGTCGGATATTTGCCAGTAAAGAATTAATGTATAAACATCAAGCAGGTAGTGGAAGTCACAGACTGTTAGTTTGCCCTGTTTGTGGAGCATTGTACAAGACAAGACAAAGCCTTGATAGCCATATGATGCTTCACAAGGAAAGTAAGTGCTATGGAAAAGAGGACTCCTGGCCCTTCACATGCTCCCTGTGTAATGAAAGGTTTAGTAGCAAAGCATCCCTCAGTAACCATATTGCATCTACCCACAGTAATCAAGACTTTAAGTGTACTTTATGCGAGAAAACCTGTAAAACTAAGCAGTTACTGTCCCAGCATTTGCTTAGAAAGCACAAGTTAGGCAGTACTGAATATCCATGCCCAGTTTGCAGCAAAGTTTTTTTGATTGCCAAAGATCTCAGGCGTCATGTACAATCTCACAATCTAGGAGGGTCACATGAATGTGCTCTTTGTCATGCCAAATTCAAATCTTACCCAACACTACAGGCTCATATGAAGATTCACTCTAAGGATAAACCATATGACTGTGTAATATGTTTGGTTCCCTTTGCTTCAGTTGAGGCTTTAAAGGATCATTTCAATTCACATCACGGTGTCAAAATAAATGATGACAATTTTGTTATTAACTGGAATCGGAAGTGCCCATTATGTTCTCAGGTTTTTATGCGTCGGGCAGGTCTAGCCATACATATAAAAACACATTTTGATTTTGAGGACACTGAAATTTTGTTTGTAGAAGATGATGAAGATGAAGATATTGAAAACACAGTGGCGGTGTTCACAGAGAAAAGTGGTAGTAGTGAATACCCTGGAAAAATTCAAGAAAGTAGCGACTTGACAGTAATTACAGAGGAAACGAATTTTAACGAATATTCTGGAAAGATAGAAGAAAATAGTACCATTACAGTGTTTAGAGGACAAGGAAATAGTAGTGAATATTCAAGAATAATCCAAGATAAACCAGATTTTACTTGTGAGCTTCAAGAAAACACACTAAATAAAAATGACTATATAAAATGTGATGGAGAAGTAAGACTATTGAAAGAGGTTGATAATGTTAGTGCAAAAGGAATTTCAGTCCTGATAAATTCACTTACTAAAAAGTCAGAGGTAGAGTGCGTAGAAGTTACTTGTGATAAAGAGAATACAAGAAAACTATTAGAACATAGTAGCAATAATGAAGAAGTCCGTGTACCAAACAAAGAAATTGGTGGATGTCACAGCAAAGAGGAAAAATTATGCTCTGAAAGAGTGGAAGAAACAGACTCTGAAGGAACCAAAAAACATGAGGATGTTAATATAGATACCTTGAGAAATCACACCAATGAAGAAGAAGAAACTAAATATATATGTGGTCAGTGTTCTTCAGTATTCCTTGACATGGAAGATTTACAAACTCATTTGTTGACATGTTACCAACAAGATACTGACGATGATTATGTTGTGGTCTTTGAGGTAGATGAGAGTAATGTAAATTAATTAGAAAATAAAAATTAAATTATTGCTGTTTCACAGCCTGATTTGAAATGACCTTTTTTTTTTGGAAAATTATTTATTATAATATTCTGTGAAGCTGATATATGTTAGTAGCATTACTAATTGTAACTTAATCAAATAATATTTTTAAAATTGTCTTCTCATTATTTTCATTATTCCTTACCCAATGAAGTAGTAATTGCCCTGTGTATACAGATTTAAAGATTCATGCTCTTAAGACTTTGTAGCCTGTATCACATTCATATACATGCACATTGATAGTGTGTGTGTGTGTGTGTGTGTGTGTGTGTGTGTGTGTGTGTGTGTGTGTGTGTGTGTGTGTGTGTGTGTGTGTGTGTGTGTGTGTGTGTGTATTTATGTATGTATAAAATATATATGTATAATTTATATATATTATATATATTTATATATATATTATATATAGTTATATATATTATATATATTTACATATATATACATATATGTATATATATTATATATATTTAAATATATATATGTATATATATATTATATATATTTATATATATTTATATATATATGTATATATATTATATATATCTATAAATTTAATATATATATTATATTATATATATATTCATATATATATATATTATATTATATTATATATATATTTATTTATATAAAATATATATATATTATATTATATTATATTTATTTATATATATATAATATATATTTACATATATATACATATATGTATATATATATATATATATATATATATATATATATTATATATTATATATATTTGAATATATATATGTATATATATATTATATATATTTATATATATTTATATATATATGTATATATATTATATATATGTATAAATATATTATATATATTTATAAATTTAATATATATATATATTATATTATATATATATTTATATATAAAATATATATATATATATATTATATTATATTATATATATTTATATATATAAAATATATACATATTATATTATATATATATATTTATATATAGATAAAAATATATATATATATATATATATATATTTATAATGCATATATATATTATATATACTCTACATATATTATATATACTATATACATGATATATACTATATATATATATATATATATATAGATAAAATGTATATATATATTATATATATATATTTATATATATATATATATATATATATATATATATATATAATGTATACATACATTATATATATATATATATATATATATATATATTTATATATATATACATATATATACATATACACACCTCTTTGCATGAAGTAAAGTGGTGAAGATATCCAAGCAGGGGGGGAGAAGGTAAAGTGTTGAAACTTAAGGGAGTTATAAGTGAGACAGGTAGGGGGCGAGAACCCCTTGCATAGTTATAGCATTTATATTTCTTGTTCATGTCTGGAGCTTCGAGGGGGGGGGGGGGAGCAGTTATTCTTGATTCTATGGTTTACTGTGATGCCGGCAAATATTATGAGTACAATTATATTAACTATATTTAAGCTAAAGTAAATACCATTTTCCTTTTTAATAAATATGTTTAGTTTTATATATATATTAATTTTTATGTTTTTTTTTAATTTTTACTTTACGTTTTATGACTTTTCATTGATTTTATATTTTGTAATGACTAGATTAATGGAACTAAGAGAAAAGGTATAGCTGAATATTTTTTGTTTTGTTTTTATAGTTATTAAATTTTTTTCTGTTCTTTTTTTTTTTTGTTTTGTTTTGAGGGTAACAAGGGACGATTAACTGTTAACGATTAATGGGCTTAACTAAGAAATACAAATTAACTTATTGACTATGTAATTAAAACTGTTTAACTTCATTTTTTTTTATTTTTTTATTTGTAATTTTTATATATATATTTTTATTTATTTAATTTTGTGTTTTGTTTCCTATTGCTGTAAACAAGATAAAGCAAGAGTGAAAAAAGAAGAAAGAGGTTGAGAAGTTCCAGTGGCAGAACGAGAAATATAGGATACACATAAAACGAGAGGTAATGAAGGGGAAATAAGTCTAGATAGGGGGGGGGGGGGCGGGTGAGGTGGGATGGGAGATGAGATGATAGGAGTGATAAAAGGGATAAAAGAAGAAAGTGGCTTCCAAATGGGAGCATGTTACATAATATCATAGTAAAATGGGTGATGGTGGTGAATAAAACAGCAAAACGAAAAAAAAACAGAACAAAACAAACAAGTAAATGGTAAAGGATCAGAGTTGATGCTGGTTGTGTAAGCATCAGAGTGACAGTGAAAGGAGTTGTATTTAAAGTGAGCAAGAGATTGTTGTTAATTAAATGAGAATAAAAATAATTATGGAAGTGGGAACATAAAGCATAGGTGCGAGCATAACATTGATAACATGAACATATAAGGCACCAGCGCTGATCCCACGACCACAAGGCGGGCCGAGGCGGGCAAAGGGACAAGCCGTGTTAAGGATAAGTCCGATATGAGAAGCTGAGCCTCGCCCGGGCTATGTCCAATAGGGATCCTGGCCTGTGTCGACTAATGCCGACTCGCTAACGTGTGTCAGCTGGTGCTGACTCAGCTGAGCTTAGTCCTCACCCGCCGTGGTGCCCAGTCACAGCAGTGACCTCCAGGCGACAATTTCAACTTACCGCGTCTGCGAACCGCTAACCCTTCGGATGAGAGGCCGATACGTTACCACTGTACTGACCCGGAGGCTAAGCCGTGAAAACAGCGCTTCGAGAGACGTCAAGGTGGCCAGCCCTCTCTGCCCCGTGATTGGTTAATCCACGCCACACGCAGGGGAGCGGGCAGAGCCGATGGTCGCTCATTTTGTTTTTGATGTTTTAAGTGTTGTGCGGCGTGGATTAGCCCTCGTGCTGGCCTCTCCAGGCCTGCAGCCAAGCCAGGAAGGCCTCTGAGTTCCCCTCAGACGTCTTCCCTGACCGAGATGGGAGCACAAGCTGAACCAGGTGAAAGAGCTATTGCTCCCATGACCAAAGCCCAAAGCCGAAAGGGCAGACCGAAACAACCGAGGCCGGAGACAGAATCTGAGGGAGAGTCTGGACCCCCTAGGCGTTTCCCACTTTTCAAGGTTCCCTCTAAACCTAAGGCTTCGACAATGCCTACCAACTGGTCAGAGCATTAGAGATGCAGGGGAAAATCCGGTTATCAATCCGGGTTGTCAGAGACCAGGGCATGATTATTGTGCCCAAAGAACAAACTGCCCTGAATTTCCTGCAGGAAACAAAGAAGCTTGAAGATGGGAGGAAAGTTTCTCTCACCACTGAGTCCCGACGATAGGAGAGTCGAGATGGTGCTACTTGGCTTCTCAGTTTCATTTGATGTGGAATTGATCACATCACACCCTCAGGTCGTGGAGGCTTCTTGAATGTCGAAAGGGAAGACTCCAACCAGGCAAGTCCTGGTGACCCTCAAAGGGGCCCTAACCACTACCCTTGATCTGTGTTATTGGGGCACCTACAACTTAAGAACGTATGTACCTGAGCCACTCCGGTCTTAGAACTTCCCGACCTCCTAAGAGGAAGGAAGTCGCTCCCCAGCCGACATCAGATATCTCCAATAAAAAGGAGTTTCCGGCTATGCAAAAAGTGCAGAAAAAGAACCACAAGAATAAAGGTTCAAAGAGCACTACAAAACCCTTCCCAAGAGATGATCAGCTCCTCTTTGATGAGGAAGATATGACTCTCTTGTTGACTGCTGTAGCCACTGCAACAGCTTTGGGGAGGTCGAGTGAAGAGACAGAGAAGGTAGTCACGGTCGCTATGACGGCAATGACCCAGACTGTCGCACTCCTGAAGGGAAGAAAACTGGAGAGAGCTAAACCAGTCCCACCCTCACCCCAGGACGGGACTTCCCTACCCACTCCAACCCAGACCATGCCCTCACAGGCAGAGCCAAAACAGGCTGAATCTGTGCAGCCAGTGCCAGAAAATGCTAACATTACCCAGGTAAGGCCAGCAAAGAAAAAGATAAACAGACAAAACCTGAAGTCAAAGCCAAACTAAAAAGTCAGACCAACTAAAGGCTCTCCACCCTCCAGTGGACCCAGGGATAGCCTGACAAACAACCCAAAAACAGATGAAGATCCCTCAATCAGCGAGGACTTCACAATGGAGTTGTCAGCCTCCGACACCTCTCAATCCGAATATAGTGACGTCTCTGATGTAACTATCACCAAGTAACATCATGACACACAACCTAAGCTTACTACAGTGGAACATCAATGGCTTCTCCTCAAGGAATGTCATCCTTCACGCAATAGTGCGATCAAAGATCACTGACTTTATCATGCTCCAGGAGATATTAACAGGGTATCATGTCTCCATGCTGCCACACATTGGTGCATGAGTTCTCTGCGAGAACAAGCAGCAACTGTCTGCCAGCCGAACTGAAGGCAAGACAAGAACGCCTACAACCAGACAGACTTGCTCATATCAGAGAAAGGGCAGCCGAACCCGATAAATGAGCGGTTATCTTTTCTCTGAGGGAACTAAGAAAAACTTACAAAAAACAGTTTTCGTTCAGCCTCATGTTCTGATGGGATTTCGCACCCCATCACTTCCCACCTAGGACTAGCAGGTGAGCCTGCACTCTTGCAACTTCCACTCTACCCCAGAGCTGGAAGAGGGCTACCATAGTTCCCATCCCAAAACCAAAGGAATCTCTTCCTCAGCTGTCTGGCCAACACATCTCAAAAGATGGTACTAAATCGACTCCAATGGAAAATGGGACCCCACATGAACACCTCTATGGGCTCACAAGGGGCAGAGCACAGCACACAGCATAGCCAGGCTATTAAGCACAACCAACACTGGCACATCTGTGGTAGTATTCCTAGATCTGATGAAGGCTTCTGAATTAGCAAGCCCCCTTGCCATTCAGGAGACCCTGATCCAGAAGGAAATCAGAGGAAAGCTGTTAGCTTGGATAGGTGACTATTTCAGGAACAGGACAGCCAGAGTCAGATTCTAAGATCACCTATCACAGCACATGCCACTAGAAAATGGAACGCCACAGGGTAGGGTTCTCAGTCCAGGCCTATTCAACACTCAAATGTCCTGTATCCTCAACATACACCTCCCAGTGGGGTGCAAGATCATCTCCTATGTAGAAGATCTTGCAATCACCTCCACTGGACCACACCACCTAAGTAGAGCCCAGTGTTGTCTGGACCTTGTATCTGAGGAGTGTTATAGGACAGGACTAAAGATTTATGCAGCCAAATCAGAAGCCATGGCTCTGAGACACAATATTCAAGGCACAAGTTTGAAAATCCAGGGAATGGACTTGGAGTGGGTCCAGTACTTCCAATACCTTGGGGTAAGGATTAACCGGACCCTCTCCTTCCAGAAGGAGGTCCAGCACCTGGTTGACCGAACCAAAGTAAGACACATAGGAGCCAGACATAAAATACTAAGATAATTCTATGTACATGCCGTCCGGCCCATTGTGGACTTTGCCTCTGTCGTTCTGATTGCCACAAAGAAAAAAAAGACTCACCATTGATCTAATGGCTTCACAATTCCTTTCATCCAGGCTGCCAGGAACACAAGCCTAAGACAAAAAATAGTCAGACGCCTAGAACAAGACAACGAGCTCTTTGCAAACAACTCCTGGCTGTCTCACACAGCCAGGGTGTTGATACGCTATCAGCTCAAAGAACAACTTGCTAAGGGCATGGACTACCCCCACCTTAACTTTATCAAAGCCCCGCCGTGGGCACAAACCTTGATAGAGTTCTCTGTCATGAGCCTGTCAATGAGAAAGAATCAATACCCCATGCCTAGTCTAAAGGCAGAAGCCGAGAGAGTCATTGCAGCCATCACTCCTCCGGGTAGTAGAACACACTTCACGGATGGATCAGTCGATCCCTTGAGCCACACTGCAGGCGCCGGCTTTGCAGCAAAGGATGCCACAAAATCCATGAGGGTCATGGACAACGCCTCCTCGCTACAGGCAGAGGCAGTTGCAATCATGGGAGCCCTAGCCCACGCGTCCCTGAGGAAAGGACACGTAGTCATACATACAGACTCCAGGACAGCCACTGACTGTCTTCAGCACAACTCACCCAAAGACAACATCTACCTCCTGACCACTGTGCTTACCATAGCGCAGAGAATCCTTGCTCAGGGTAGAAGACTAATCATTGACTGGGTCCCCAGCCACATTGGCATCAGAGGGAATGAACTTGCTGACAGACTAGCCGACATTGACAAGGGTATGCCCCCAAATCCCATGTTCATACACCCAAACCGAAAAATCCGAAAGGAGAAGTATACTGCGGCCGCTCGAACCTTCTGCAGCTTCACAGAGAGGAAACGAGATCCTCCCCCTCGGCCAGCTGGTACTCAGACGCCACAGGCTATGAGCCACTGGCACTCTCTGAAGCAGAGAGACAAAAGACCGTGAAGAGAGGTACTGCCTGCATTGTGGCGAGCCGAACGCCACCCCGGTACACTACTTATAGAATTGTGAGTACACACAATTCCGGAGACAATATATATATATATATTTCTTTAATGATGTATATATATATATATATATATATATATATACACACACACACATACATATAGCTTTCTATCGTTATGCTCTTTTGTTATGCTCAGCTGTTCTTTTATGCATAACCTATTAACCAGCCTCAATTTTATGCCCAACAGTCATATGCTTACAGTTACTTTGCTTTCCGTTTGTGCGTTTCTTTGTGCACCATTATTTTCGTTTCACTGATTTTACTGTTTTGTTTTGTATCACCTTATCACCACTATTTTATGCATTCTTTTTATCAATGATCTTTCGTCCCCTCCCTCTTTGGAAAGTCAGACCTAGTTGTCCAATATTCCACAATATTCAGCTATTCCATTGTATTATACCACCCATATCACCACATCACCTCATCTATACTTTCCTCTCTTAGTGCTTTTCTTCTTCATCATCCATTTGTTCGCCATGTTATTTCTATGTTTTTGTTACATTTAAAATCTTGAAAAAATACATAAAATAAAATCAACTAAAACAGTATAAATGAATAAAACAAAAACAAAAAAGTTTCATTAGTTCAACCGTAAAGATAAAAATAAAATACAAAAACAATAACTCTTCTCGTTCTTGTTCAAATATAAAATAAAATAAAATTCGTTCACTATCTATATCTATATCTATCTATCTATCTATCTATCTATATATATATAATATTTCTCGCTCACTTGTTTCGCCAGCAAAAAAAAAAAAAAAAAAAAAAAAAAAAATTAAAGTATAAAGAAATACAAAAAAAAAAAAAAAAAAAAAAAAAAAACGTTCTTCTTGAGTTCCCCTATCATCCTACTTGCCTCCTTCCTCTCCAAATGGTGCTAAACAAGCCAAGAATCACATGCACGGGTGTCGCCCCCTACTATCAAACGACCACCACCTTCACTTGCACCGCTTTACCTTTACCTTATGTATAATATCTATACAGATTAAATATATATATTATATGTATATATTAAATATGTGTATTTTATATATATAATCATACATATATGTTAAATATATTATATATATTATATAATATATATATCATATATATATATTGAATATATATCATATATATATATATATATTTAATATATATCAAATATATATGTAGATATTATATATATGATATATATTGTATACTGTATATATAATATATATAATATATAATATATAATATATTATATATATATTATGTGTTATATATAATATTTATATATATATATGCATATATAGATATTATATACAATATTGTATACATATGTATATATATTATATATATATATATATAATTTTACATATATATATATTTTGTATATATAACTATATATATTACATATAATATATGTATAATATTATAGATAATATATGTATAATATTATAGATAATATATATATAATATTTTATATAATATATATGTGTATATATATTATATGTATATATATTTTATGTATATATATTACATGTATATTATATAATATGTATATATATTTTATATATGTATATATACGCATATATATATATATATATATATATATATATATATATACGTATATATATGTGTATATATACATATATATATATTATATATATTATATTTTATATATGTACAATATATATTTATGAAAAAAAAATAATTTATAATAACTATACATATATATATATGTATATATGTATACAAATATATATGTATATATATATATATATATATTTATATATACATATTTATGTATATATATTTATATATATATCTATATATATGTATATAATGTATATATATATATATATATATATATATATATATAATACTTGTATATATAAAAATATATATGTAAATATAAAAACGTATGTTAAATATATATATATATATATATATATATATATATATATATATATATTTATATATATGTAAAAATATATGTAAATATATAATTTTATGTATATATACATATATATATTTTTTGATGTATATATATTTTATGTATATAAGTATGTATATATAATATATATATATATATATATATATGTATATATTATATATATGTATATTATATATAAATGCTATATATATTATGTATGTATATACAATATATATATATATATTATATTTATATATTATATATATAAATATTATATATATATATGTATATATATATGCCCACATATATGTCATATATATACATATATATACAAATATATATTATATATGTATTATATATATATATATATTGTATATATTATATATTTTATATAAGTATATATATTTATATGTATATATTATGTATATATTACATATATTATATATGTATATTACATATATATTATATATATATCATATATATGATATATATTACATATATATTATATTTACGTAATATATATAATATATATGTAATATATATTATATATATGTAATACATATTATATATATGTAATATATATATTATATATATATATATATATGTTATTACATATATTATGTATTATATATATACTCATTGTAGTGTACGGCTGCACACTCGCCGACTCTAAGGCCGATCTCGGCAGGATTGACATCATCCTCCGGCGCCAAGTGGTTGAGGCCGGGTCTTGACCATGCCACATGCCTGCCTCTTCTACAGCGGAATAAAAGATGTGGGGAACTCTGTGATGCTGCCTTCGACTTGGATGAGACGTCCCAGGCTCAGCTTCCACCAACGAAGCAGGCACACTCACTGTGCACCCCAACGAGGTTGGTGCATCACTCGCCACTTGCGCCTTGTCGCACTCCACCCGAGTATGACTTCATAAGCCGCGGCCAATGCCACGCGGGCCACCAGAGACAGTGTTAATGAACTATTGAGAACTTGGTTATTTTTATGAACACAGAACGTATTCTAAACCATGTCTCGTTACTTGGATAGCATTGAAGTCGCCAAGAAAAATAATGATTTATTTATTTTCCAAATCAAATGTACAGCTCGAACTGCAGTTTTCGTTTAAACTGTGTATTACCAGGTTTCCTAAGTATTCTTTCCTTTATTTTTTTCAATTATTCGATCTCTTCGGCAACGCTTCCAAAGTGTCAATATAACCACTGAAGAGAATAATGGTCATTACATATTTTGTTTGTTTTTTCTGTCCCTCTGTCTTTTCATGGTTGTTCGGGTTAGTCTTCCGATACTTTGTATATCTACTTTTCCCGCCTGGAGGGGTCTCTTTTAGATATAAGTACCCATGGTTTTCGTGTACGAAACTCTGATGAGCGCACACCTTGTTGAAAACGCAGCAGCAACAAACACAAAGTCTTGTGCCACAAGAGCTACCCTGGAGCCTGGGGCCTCTCGTCTCACTTGACATTGTTACTTCTGAGTTTTAAAGAATTAAATATTAAAGTTTATCGACTGACTAAATTGGTCGATCAAATGGCTGCATCAACCCAGCATAAACATCCTAGGAGGTTGATACCGAATCACAGTCCGGAGCGCACTTCCCCGTCCGGGATATTTCTGTGAGGACTTTGCCTGGCTCGCGATCGGTTTCTCGAGAGAGAAGCAGATCGCAATCTGTCAGTCATCTCCCTCGCCAGGAGGTGCAGGACATGAAGGCTTATTATCATCATTCTTATTGTCATAATTAATCTAACTATACTCATTATCAACATTATCAGCTTGATAATTGCCAATATTATCACGGAAATCGATTTATTTTTCTTAAAAGGCTATATTTCAAAAGATTTTACCGTATTTTTTTAGTTTTCAGGGGTGCCTTACTTTCACTTTTTTATGATAAATTGACACTATTATTGTTATCATCATCATTTTTATTATCATAATCATCTTTACTATATCTTTATTATCATTATTATTGTAATAATTACAGTTATAATAATATTTTTTGTAATTACATTTTAATAAAATTTTATCATAATTATCCTTATTCTCATGATTATCATCATTATTGTCATTATTATTCCAATTATGATCATTATTATCATTATCAATTTATTATTAACCAAAAATAAACAGTATTCTCTACCTTTTTCATAGAAGGCTATATTTCGCAAGATTTTGCCGTTTTCCAACTTTTCGTTTTTTTTTTTTTTTTTTACCCTTTTTATAATAAACATTATTATTGTTATCCTCATTATTGCCATCATCATTTTCATCATTATATTCATTATCATTCTGATTATTACATTTATAATAAATATTGTTGTTATTAGGTTAATAATAACAGGAATGATAATAGATGATAAGAATAATATTATCATTATTGCAATGCCATTATAATTATCACTATCATCGTTATTATTACTATTGTTATTATCATTGTCATTGTAATACTAATTGTTATTGCTATTATTAACATTATTATCATCACTATTATGATTATTTTTACTATTATAATTTTTGTCATTATTGTCATAATTAATTAAATTATAATCATTATTACCACCATCTACTTAAAAATCGCCCGAATTATATTTCCCAATCGAATAAAAGTTTTTTTTTCGGATTTTATCAAAATCTGTAACATCTTTACTTCATTATAAATGGACGCTCTTGTTGTTATTATCATCATTATTATTATCATTATCATTGTTGTCATCATTATCGTCATAATTATCATCATTACCATCATTACATTATCATTATCATTGTTTTTGTTGTCATCATCATTAGAACAATGATATTATTGCTATTATTCCCATAATCATTATCAAAATTAGCATTTCTATTATTCGAGTGTTCTCCCATATTTCTATATTTTGCTAGATAGTGCCGTGTTTCTGTTTTGTGTGTTTTTATAGATTATCAGTATTATTGGTATCATCATTATTATCATTATTATCATCATTATCATTATTATCATTATTATTATTATTATTATTATTATTATTATTATTATTACTATTACTATTATCATTATTATTATTATTATTATTATTATTATTATTATTATCATTATCATTATTATCATTATTATTATTATTATTATTATTATTATCATTATTATCATTATTATCATTATTATTATTATTATTATTATCATTATTATCATTATTATCATTATTATTATTATTATTATTATTATTATTATTATTATCATTATTATTATCATTGCAATACTGGTTATTATCGATACTATTCCCATTATCATTAAAATTATTTTGTTTTATCATTATAGTAATTATTTTATTATTATCATGTTATTCATTATCATTGTTTTCCTTATTATCGTAATTTTCATTATTATTGTCATAATAAAGTTCTGACCGTTGTCATGATTATTAACTTAAAAATTTTAAAAATCGAAGTGTTCTTTCAAAAGTCTATAGTTTGCTACATTTTGCCGTTTTCTCAACTTTTCAGGGATTCTTCCTTTACCCTTTTTATTTATGAATAGACACTAATATTGTTGTTATCATCATGATTATTATCGTCATCATCAATATTAACATTATTATCAAAATCATTATCATAATGGTAATAATGATAACAAAAATACCATTTATTATTATGATCATTATTATTATCACTGTTATCATTGCTATTATTCCCCTTTTTATCATTATTACTATCACTTCATCATTACTATCATTATTACCATTATTATCATCATTAATGTGATAACTGATTAAACTATGATAATTATGATCACCATTAAGCTTAAAATCTA
>NC_061828.1:25603493-25618493 GCF_019202785.1 Penaeus chinensis | reverse complement strand
ATGAAATTAATAATGATAATAATGACCATAAGTGAATCATTTATGATAATGATGATAATAATGCTAAGAATAACATATTGATAATAATAATGATTATGTTGACTTAATTAGGGGAATAATATATATGTAGTTATAATAATCCTCATAGTAATTATTACTATAAATTTCATTATGATAATATGATAATGATAATTATAGTAATTAATGATAACGATAATAGTATTAACAGTATGTTGATAGTGATAATGATAATAATGATAAAAATAGTAATAGCAATAATAGTAGTAGTCGTAGTAGTTATTGTTGCAGTTGTTGTTGTTATGCTATTATTCTTATTATTATTATGATTATTATGATTATTAATATTACTATTATTATTATTATCATTATTATTATCATTGTTGTTGTTGTTGTTATTATGAAATTAGAATATTGTTAGTTCCCACTATTATCAAAATTATTATTAAAATTATGACTTTATGATAATGATTATTATTATTATTATTATTATTATTATTATTATTGTTATTATTATTATTATTATTATTATTATTATTATTATTATTATTATTATTATTATTATTATTATTATTATCGTTATCAACATTGTTGTCATTCATCCAATTATCATCATAATTATCATAATTAACTGAATTATTGCCAAAATCATCATCAATGCCAATTTTATTTAAAATTTAGCATTTTCGAGTGTTCTCTGAAAAGTCTATATTTCGTTAGATCTTGTCCCTTTTTTGAATTTGGGGCGTTTCTTATTCCCAGCCTATTTAGTTTTGAATGAACAGTGTTATTGTTATTATCATTATTCACATTGTTATCATCATTATCATTATAGTTATCATTATTGTAGTTTTAATGATAACTATAGTAATTATTAAAAAAATCGTCATTAGCGCCATTTATGATAATAAAAATGATTATGATTATAGTATAGATATTAAAAATAAAATTAATAATAGTAATAGTAATGATAATAATAATGGTAATGATAATGATGATGATAATATCGTTATCATCATTTTCTATTATCCTTATTACTAATATTACTACTGAAATCATTAGAACTGTGGTAGCTCTTTCCTTTATTATCATTTCGCTCAAGTTTCCCCGTTTTATCGGCTTTCGGTGTTACTTACTTTAAGCCCTTTTAAGCTATCTTTCTGTATGTATATAATTCTATTATGCTCTTTATTGTTCATTAATCTGCGGGTTTATTTCATCAGTTTTCATTTTCAAGTATAAATCAGTTCAAAGCCTAGTAACACCAAGGCAGGACGTCACCAGGATTCCTCCTGTGTTTTGGACGATTTTACGGGGATAAACCCCTTCACGTGGGTTGTCCTTATACCCAAACTGTGTGTGGTGTGCGTGGGTGTATACTCACCAAATTGTGTCAGATACTATGTTCAAGGCATCTAGAAAAGACAGTGTTTAGTAAAAGTTACGAATACTGAGTGTAGTGCCAGGGTAACAGGGTGCTGTACGGACGACCGTTGACCAGCCCTGGTGAGTGTATGTGTGACAGCACTTGACCTGGCGCTCGCACCCTCCCCGCGCCCGACCGCAGGGAATTAATCACCGTAGAAGTGGACAACCACCTCCTCGCTCCTCTCGCTGTCCCATCATGGAGAGGGAGGGGGACGTGCTCGGGGCCCCCGCATTGCCATCTACCACCCCCTCATCCCCCCACCCTATGGGAGGGATTGATTCCACTGAACATAGGGAAATGAACGGTGTGGATTCGCCTGTCGACCCCGATGTTTCATATCTCTTTTTTTTTCTCTCTCTCTAGTTATCTCCCTCTCTCACTCTCTCTCTCTCTCTCTCTCTCTCTCTCTCTCTCTCTCTGTTTGTTCTCTCTCTCTCCTCTTTCTTTCTTTATATCTCTCTCTGTGTCTGTGTCCCTCTGTCTCTCTGTGTCTCTGTGTCTGTGTCTCTCTGTGTCTCTGTGTCTCTGTCTCTTTGTCTCTCTGTGTCTCTGTGTATCTGTATCGCTGTGTCTCTGTGTCTCTGTGTCTCTGTCTCTCTGTGTCTCTGTCTCTCTGTGTCTCTGTCTCTGTGTGTCTCTGTGTCTCTATCTCTCTGTGTCTCTGTGTCTCTGTGTCTCTGTGTCTCCGTCTCTCTGTGTCTCTGTCCCTCTGTGTCTCTGTCTCTCTGTGTCTCTGTGTCTCTGTCTCTCTGTGACTCTGTCTCTCTGTCTCTCTGTGTCTCTGTGTCTCTGTCTCTGTGTCTCTGTGTCTCTGTCTCTCTGTGTTTCTGTCTCCCTGTGTCTCTATGTCTCTCTCTCTCTCTGTCTCTCTGTGTCTCTGTGTCTCTGTCTCTCTGTGTCTCTGTGTCTCTGTCCCTCTGTGTCTCTGTCTCTCTGTGTCTCTGTGTCTCTGTCTCTCTGTGACTCTGTCTCTCTGTCTCTCTGTGTCTCTGTGTCTCTGTCTCTGTGTCTCTGTGTCTCTGTCTCTCTGTGTTTCTGTCTCCCTGTGTCTCTATGTCTCTCTCTCTCTGTCTCTCTGTGTCTCTGTGTCTCTGTGTCTCTGTCTCTCTGTGTCTCTGTGTCTCTGTCTCTCTGTGTCTCTGTCTCTGTGTGTCTCTGTCTCTGTGTGTCTCTGTGTCTCTGTGTCTCTATCTCTCTGTGTCTCTGTCTCTCTGTGTCTCTGTCTCTCTGTGTCTCTGTCTCTCTGTGTCTCTGTGTCTCTGTCTCTCTGTGTCTCTGTCTCTCTGTGACTCCGTCTCTCTGTGTCTCTGTGTCTCTGTCTCTCTGTGTCTCTGTCTCTGTGTCTCTGTGTCTCTGTCGCCCTGTGTGTCTGTCTCTTTGTGTCTCTGTGTCTCTGTCTCTGTGTCTCTCTGTGTCTCTGTGTCTCTGTCTCTCTGTGTCTCTCTCTCTGTGTCTCTGTGTCTCTGTCTCTCTGTCTCCCTGTGTCCCTGTCTCTCTGTGTCTCTCTCTCTTTCTCTCTGTGACTCTGTCTCTCTGTGTCTCTGTGTCTCTGCGTCTCTGTATCTCTGTGTCTCTGTCTCTGTGTCTCTGTGTCTCTGTGTCTCTGTCTCTCTGTGTCTCTCTCTCTTTGTCTCTGTGTCTCTGTGTCTCTCTGTCTCTCTGTGTCTCTGTCTCTCTTGTGTGAACTGTGTTATTGTTTTTATCATTATTCACATTGTTACCATCATTATCATTATAGTTATCATTATTGTAGTTTTAATGATAACTATAGTAATTATCAAAATTTTCATCATTAGCGCCATTTATGAAAATAATAAAAATGATGATGATTATAGTATAGATAATAAAGATAAAAGTAATAATAGTAATAGTAATGATAATAATAATGATGATAATATCATTTTCATCATTTTATATTATCCTTATTACTAATATTACTACTGAAATCATTAGAACTGTGGTAGTTCTCTCCTTTATTATCATTTCGCTAAAGTTTCCCCGTTTTATCGGCTTGCGGTGTCACTTACTTTAAGCTCTTTTAAACTATCTTTCTGTATGTATATAATTATATTATGCTCTTTATTGTTAATTAATCTGCGGGTTTATTTCATCAGTTTTCATTATACTGTAGACAGCGATTCAGCCCCTAGATCTCCTAGGCTCCGAATAATTATCCCACCGGGCCTGGAGAATCACTTCAAGGCATGGGTCTATGACTGGTATAAGACCTATGAAGTAACAGCTGTTGATAAATTTTCTCAGGATCTAATCAAAGTTGCCACTGACTACTATGACACATGGGTCTGTTCACGAAAACTCTCAAAGAAAAAGAGGCCCCAGACCTCCCATGCACCGAGGTGGATCAATGACCCAATTCTGGCCAAGGAATATAAACGGGTTCAGGAGCTTGCTAATTGCCATAAAGATAATGAGACGACATATAATCTTCTGCAGTTTCTGAAAGCCACCAAGGAATTCAAAGATTTAAAAACTCAGATTCGTAGTAAATATTGGGAACAATTCCTGCAAAGTATCAATAGTCGAACTTCTATAGCTGACGTATGAAGAAAAATTAATAGACTGACAGGTAAAGCCCTCACAACACCGCAGTTCCACAGTCCACAGGAACAGACTAATATACTGCTAGAGCAGTGGGCAGGAAATGCTCAAGTACACTCACTTCCACAAGGGATAAAAAATCAGCTCAACAAGTCGAAAATAGATAGAAATTTCAATTATGCAATTGCATGTGCTGCTATTGACCCCTCCGTCTTTGTCGAAATAAACGAGTGGGAACTGAGCAATGCCCTTCTGAAAGGTAAGGCAACCGCCCCTGGCGAGGACGGCATTACTTACAGCGTCCTTCGCCACATTGCTCAGGGACCAGGCAACCCACTTTTACACCTGTATAGACTCTCTCAAGGAATCCTCCCAAGCTCCTGGACTAAAAGCTTAATCATTCCTATACCCAAACCCAATACTGATAAATTTGTCTGTGCAAAGTACTTGAGAGAATAATTCTGAACAGGCTCATGTATCGCATAAATGCTAAGTTATCCCCCAGACTGTATGGATTTCTCCCAGGGCGTAGCAGTCAGCACTGTTTTGCAGAGTACTTAACAAACTCAAACCCAGGTATGCAAACCGTGTTTCTTGATCTTAAATCTGCTTTTGATATTGCAAACAGGGAAATTATCCTTGAGCAACTAGCTAGCTTTGGTATTCAGGGAAAACTGTTAACATGGATTCAAATGTATCTATCGAATCGATCGGCTCAGGTTCTCTTCAGGGGCATTAAGAGTACTCATACAAAAGTATTTAAACTCGGCACACCTCAGGGAGGCGTACTTAGTCCCATGCTATTTAATATCCTAATGCATAGATTACTGGGCGATATACCACTTGCAGGCAATATCTCCATTATTTGCTATGCCGATGACATTTGTATTAAATCCCCATCCGAGGAGAGAATGCAAGAGATTCTAGATATACTTTCTGCAAGGACTACTGAGTGTGGCTTGATTATCTCATCTGAAAAAAAAACAAGGCACTTACCCAAAGACAATACCTCTGCCAAGGTTTCATATAAATGACGTTGAGCTAGATCTCTGCCATCAATACAAATACCTCGGGGTGATTGTTAATGATTCAGAGTTGATTAGAAACCTGAAGAAAAGGCTGTGGGAGCGGCTGAAGCCACTTAGGACACTTGTCGGCAAAGACCATGGTATTTCATGTCAATATTGCGAGACTCTTTTACTTGCCATACATAAGGTCGGCCATAGATTACCATGCATTGCACCTAGTATTGTTCAAGGAATCAGAGTTGACTAGTCTAGAAAGTGTACAAAATGAAGTCATGAGGATCATTCTTGGTGCCCCTAGAACAACAAGGATTGTAAATATGAGAAAAGAACTTAATTTGCCTTCTGTTTATGAAAGAATATTATACCTAAATACCACATTTAGTGTCAAATCAATTAGAGAACCCCTCCATTGTACAGAGTTCCAAAGACAACTAAAACAAAGAATAGAAGAGCTAACTTTGAATGACAACACCGATTCATACTCAAATCCATGGGTACAAGTAACGTGTAAACACTTAGCTCAGCTGAACATACGCATAACTAAGACCCTACATGGACGTTCTGTACCACCGTGGAGAATGTCGGACCTGAGTGTATATTATACAGCTGCCCCAAAAAAAGACAGTGTCGCCTTTGCTATACTTAAACAGTATGCACTTGCAATTATAAATGAGCATCTAGAAACTCTTTCCAATGCATATGAATGCTACACTGACGGATCCTTGCAGTCTGGGAGCAGAGCAGGATGCACTTTTGTTGTATATAAGAACAATATTTTGCAGCACCAGGATTGTAGGAGGGTTCATGACTGGGCTAGCACTTTGCAAACTGAGTTGGCAGGAATACTCATGGCCACTGAATTTCTATTGAATCAAGGCTCAGGGGTCATTTTCTGCGATTCACAGAGTACTCTCCAGGCTCTGAACACTCTAGACAAAGGTGCAGGAAATATTGCAAATGACATAAGGATAAACGTGTATCGTGCAAAAGAACGAGGCCATAATATACGTTTTGTGTGGATTCCATCGCATATTGGCATCCCTAGGCTTGATCATGCTGATCGCCTAGCAAAGTCAGCATGTGACAAACAAAGTGTGGATATAGATCTTGGGATACCTCTTTCTAGGATTTTATAAATCATTAAAACTTCCTTCAGAGAGGACTTGACTGAGTTGATTAATTCTCAACGACCTGAAAACTGTAGCATAAAGCACTATGACCGGTTTAGGCAAGATTCATTCATCTATGGTTTATATAAAACAAGAACAATACAGTGTGATGTTGTGACTGCAAGAATCAGGCTTGGATATAGATTGTATTGGCAGGTCAGTACAGTTTGTAATGCCGAAGAAACTAAGTGTAAACTGTGTAATGAAGAATATAAGCGAACACTTGTACATTATATCTCATGCCATGTGTTACAGCCTTTCAGACCACCTAGCATGAGGTACCGAGAACTATGTAACTACTTCATATCATATGATGTCTTAGAAGATATACTTATGTTGTATCCTAAATTTGGAATGTAGTATCACATAACCGCATATCAAATGTATTAGTGATTTTCCACGCCCAAGCTATATGCCGGCGTGGCAAATGTGTGGATAAAAGACTGTGCAATTGCTCCTTTCCTGAAACTGATAAAGTACTCATAATAATGTTATAGGCTAAAATTAAAATGTAATACTATGTAATGTTATGACCATGCATTAAATGTACCACAGCTTGCCCATGCCTGTGCAGTTAGCCAGGGTGGTAAATAAAGGATCTCTCTCTAGTTTTCTCTCTCTCTCTCCCTCCCTCCCTCCCTCTCCCTCTCCCCCTCCCCCCCCCCCCCCCCCCTCTCTCTCTCTCTCTCTCTCTCTCTCTCTCTCTCTCTCTCTCTCTCTCTCTCTCTCTCTCTCTCTCTCTCTCTCTCTCTCTCTTTCTCTTTTTATATATCTCTCTGTGTCTCTGTCTCTCTTGTGTGAACAGTGTTATTGTTATTATCCTTATTCACATTGTTATCATCATTATCATTATAGTTATCATTATTGTAGTTTTAATGATAACTATAGTAATTATCAAAATTTTCGTCAATAGCGCCATTTATGAAAATAATAAAAATTATTATGACTATAGTATAGATAATAAATATAATAGTAATAATAGTAATAATAATGATAATAATAATTATAATAATAATTATAATAATAATAATGATGATATCATTATCATTTTCTATTATCATTATTACTCATATTACTACTGAAATCATTAGAATTGTGATAGTTCTTTCCATTATTATCATTTCGCTAAAATTTCCCCGTTTTATCGGCTTTCGGTGTTACTTTAAGCCCTTTTAAGCTATCTTTCTGTATGTATATAACTATATTATGCTCTCTATTGCTCATTAATCTGCGGGTTTATTTCATCAGTTTTCATTTACATGTGTTTTCATCAACCACTCAGCAATTTCATATCTCTTTTTTTCTCTCTCTAGTTATCTCCCTCTCTCTCTCTCTGTTTGCTCTCTCTCTCTCATCTTTCCCTCTTTACATCTCTCTCTGTCTCTGTCTCTGTGTCTCTGTTTCTCTGTCTCTCTGTGTCTCTGTATCTCTGTGTCTCTGTGTCTCTTTCTCTCTGTGTCTGTGTCTCTGTCTCTGCGTCTGTGTCTGTGTGTCTGTCTGTGTCTCTGTCTCTGTGTCTGTCTCTGTGTTTCTGTCTCTCTTGTGTGAACAGTGTCATTGTTATTATCATTATTCACATTGTTACCATCATTATCATTATAGTTATCATTATTGTAGTTTTAATGATAACTATAGTAATTATCAAAATTTTCGTCAATAGCGCCATATATGAAAATAATAGAAATTATTATGACTATAATATAGATAATAAAGATAAAAGTAATAATAGTAATAGTAATGATAATAATAATAATGATGATAATATCATTATCATCTTTTTTTATTATCAATATTACTAATACTACTACTGAAATCATTAGGACTGTGGTAGTTCTTTCCTTTATTATCATTTCGCTCAAGTTTCCCCGTTTTATCGGCTTTCGGTGTTACTTACTTTAAGCTCTTTTAAACTATCTTTCTGTATGTATATAATTATATTATGCTCTTTATTGTTCATTAATCTGCGGGTTTATTTCATCAGTTTTCATTTACACGTGTTTTCATCAACCACTCAGCAATTTCATCTCTCTTACTTTTTTTTTTTCTCTCTCTCTCTCTCTCTTTCTCTCTTTATATCACTCCCTGTCTGTGTCTCTGTGTCTCTGTCTTTTTTTCCTCTGTGTCTCTGTGTGTCTGTGTGTGTCTCTGTAAGTCTCTGTGTGACTCTGTCTCTCTGTCACTCTGTGTCTCTGTCTCTCTGAGTCTGTCTCTCTCTCTCTTTCTCTTAATCTATTGGTTAGTTTAATCAACGACTCCACAATCTGTCTATATATTTCGCTAGATTTTTTTTTTTTTTTTTACTATTATCATTATCATTATCATTATTATTGTTATCATTACTATCATAAAAATAATAATTATTATTATTATTATCATCATCATTATTATGCTTAATACAATTATTGCTACTAATATTAAAATCACTAGATTTCTGATGATCATTGTTATTATTCTCAATATTATCAAAATGATCATTATAATTACAATTCTATCATTATCATCACTATTATTTTCAGTATCATCATTACAGTATAGTCAAGTCTCTCCTTCTAAATTACTATCATTATAATGATAATAATTTTGAGTGATAGAGAGTGATAGAGCGAGAAAGAGCGAGAAAGAGCGAGAGCGAGAGAGAGAGAGAGAGAGAGAGAGAGAGAGAGAGAGAGAGATAGAGATAGAGATAGAGATAGAGATAGAGATAGAGATAGAGATAGAGATAGAGATAGAGATAGAGATAGAGATAGAGATAGAGATAGAGGGAGAGGGAGAGGGAGAGGGAGAGAGAGAGAGAGAGAGAGAGAGAGAGAGAGAGAGAGAGAGAGAGAGAGAGAGAGAGAGAGAGAGAGAGAGAGCGAGAGCGAGAGAGCAAGAGCAAGAGCGAGAGAAAGAGAGAGAAAAAGAAAAAAAGAAAAGAAAAAAGAAAGAAAAAAGAAAGAAAGAAAGAAAGAGGGGAAGGAAGAGGGGGATGGAGAGAGAGAGGGTGGAAAGAGAGAGAGAGAGAGAGAGAGAGAGAGAGAGAGAGAGAGAGAGAGAGAGAGAGAGAGAGAGAGAGAGAGAGAGAGAGAGAGAGAGAGAGAGAAATCAAATATCACTACAGCTATTTATAATACAGCTGTTGAGGACATCTGGCTAACTGTGCAAAGCAGTTAGTATCCCTCCTTTGTTACTGGTACAAACTATAGACACCCTGAATCATTTGATGCTTTAGAGAAATGACAATGATTTTTTTTTTAAATCTTTGGTTAGGTGATTTAAATGACAACCTAAATAATCCAAATGCAAAATTAGATGGGATCATTAAGAAAATAAAGTAAAACAACTCATAAATAAACCTTTGATTTTTTTTTCTATGTATACCTCATCCATACTAGACGTTATTATATCAAATAGATTCGATACCATTACCTATGTAACCCCTTGCCAATTTGCAGACCACGAACCATTAGTTAGGCCACCTGTCATAAAAACTTCCAGTGACCTGACAAATTATGTTCACCAGTCACTTTGTAAAATTATATGTTTTTAATAACAGATGATGTTAACAGACAAGTAGACATTGTCTCGAATGTGCTAAAAATTGTATAGGTGCCACTACTTCCTATAAGACCAAAACTGTTAGACATCTACCTGCTCCATGGATAAATGAGGACATCAAGAGCTCTACATGACCAAAATAACTACCAAATCTCTCAAAACGAACAGAACTGACATCACCCTACAGGCTGAATATAAACAAAAAAGAAAAATGGTAAAAGATTAATCCAATCCGCAAAAAACAACTCATTTTCAAAATAAGTTTAAGGACTGTAAACACGATGCCAAAGAAAGATGGAAAACAGTTAAAATATTAGCACCAAGTAAAAAAAAACACCACACAGAACATCTAATATCGGTAGACTCGCTTATGAACGGACAGCTGCTTGCACGGTCCCACATAATACAACTAGCAACAGGCTCTCAACAAATGCTTTTAGAACACAGCCAATAGAGGTGGAAACAACAGTCTTGACAATAAAACCCGTGTGTGAAACGAATGCTGTAAGAGTGGATTCATCAACAAAATCTTACCTGCAATTGCATTCCATTTAACTCATTATAAACACATTCATTGTCACCGGTACCTATCCATCACCTTGGAAACATGGCATCATAACACCTATTTACAAATCAGGAGATGCAGAAGAAATGCATAATTATCGTCCAATAACTCTACTCTTAGTGATATCTAAAGTGCTTGAAAAAATTCTTGCAATTCAACTGTCAATATTCTTAGAATCCAATCACCTCATGGCTTTAGAAGTAAGCAATTTAATGAAGCAGCATTATTAAAAATTGCAAATTAACTTTATGACAACACAGACAGAAATCAAATAAATCTACTGTCAAAAGCATTTAAGAATGTCAACCATGAAAACCTGCTTAACAAAATGAAAATCATGAAACTGACAACTGTTAGTTCAGAAGTTATCTATCTACAAGAATGCAGTCAGTCAAAATTTTGTAGAAATATGTCATGTCTTGGTGTCCCAAAAGGCTCCATATTAGGCCTGATCTTATTCATTATATTCATCAACGAAATATCAAACAGACTCTTACAGAAGCAAAATTGTATTTTGATAACAATGGCCTCAAACTAAATCCTGATAAATCCCCACAAACACAATGAACCAAGCATTCCCATTAACAATCTAGGAGTACAACTACAAAAATTCATGATTTTGTTTTACCTTAATACATAAAGATAAAATCCAACTGATATGAGAATTGCTGTTGTTCAAACCCTTGTATTCAGCATTATAAACTACTGTTCCAGTATATGGGGCTCAACCAACAAAACTCCAATACAAAAAGCATAAAAACTAATACTTTGCCACAATAGTGGCAATAGGCAATATAAATAAACATCAACACATAGCCACCCATGTAACCAAGTCAAAATGGTTACAAGTTCAACAAAAACGTCCATATGACATGTATAATCATACAATTGGAAACAAAACTGACATGCAAACCAGACAGATTAACTCTCTGCACGTCAAAAGGTCATACACGGAAGCAGGGTTATGGCAAATACAAATCCGAGGACCCAAGATCTGGAACAACCAATCATTACTTTCAACAGGAAATTAAAGGCTCATCTGGCCCTCAGTTATGCCCCCAAGCATAACCCATGGAGAATTCGTCAAATACCTAGTCAATAAAAATAAGGGTACAATTGAAATCTTCCACTTTTGGTGTTCTAAATTTTCTGAAGGTCCCAGCCCATATCTATATCACAGGGGCCCTTCAAGTAAATGGTGGTGCCTAATGGTTGATGGTTAATGGTTAAAAGCAAAATAAATGTGCTAGACATCTAAGGTCATGTAGCACTATAGTTAATGTTAGTGAATGGTGGTTGGGTTAGTGATTAGTTGTTAAAGCTGGGTTAAGGAATTGGTGAGTGAATGGGTTAGGGTCGGATAAGGTAATGTAAAGGGGTTAGATCAAGTGAAGGATATATATGCGTTTTAGGAAGGAAAACAGGTTGTCAAAGTAGAAAGTGTGAGATTCTGTAAGGATGTCTGATAAGTTGGGAGGTCTATGTAGGGAGGACGTGGGCATGACAATATAATATGTGGGAGTGAAAGAGGAACATTCGGAAACCGCGAATGTTCCAATGAAGGATAGTTATACTTTCGTTGATTTACTATCAAAGCATTTGAAGGGGAAGGTGCTAGAGGGTGGGATAAAGAATGAGATTGGGGAGGTGGTGTTGTATCAGGAGGGGTGTCGGGAGGTAGAGGGTCTGGGGAAGAGGGTACTTGTGACATGAGGGTTTCACGTGTGTATCCAGGAGGGAGTGGAAGGGATAGAGGGGATAGTGAGAGGGTTAATATAGGTGGGGCTGGAGTCAGGGGAAATGGGTCTTGTTGGGATGGGGTAGGAGGATTGGGTGTAGGGAGAATATGAGTAGAAGGAGGATGGATATCGGCAGTCACTTTGAGTGAGGAGGGAGAGGGAATTGTAGAATTTGAAGGTGGATGAGTATTAGTTTGGGACTCGATTATGTAGTTCTGGATATCTTCAAGAGTTCTGTAGTGGAGTTGGTTGGGGAGTTTTGTGAGATAAAGGTTTTCTTGTGAGGGGGGAAGAGAAGTCTGGTGTCTGAAAAATAGGGGCAAAGGAAGGTGGAGGTGATTGTGGGGTAGGGGAAGAGGGGGTGGAACGTTTATTCTGTCTGCTGCGGGTAGTGCGGGGAGGGAGAGGGGAAGGTGTTGGGGCTGTAGTAGAGATTGGAGTGCCTGGATTTAGGATGGCAAAAGAATTTGACTGGGTAGAGATTGGAGTGTCTGGATTTAGGGTGGCAAAAGAATTTGACTGGGGAAGGTAGGAGTTAGAAGATGGAAAATTAGATGGAGGGGGGGTAGGTTTAGGAGAGGGTGTAGGAGCTAGGGGGGTAGGGGGAGTGGCAGACTGAGCGACATTACTAGAGTACGGGGTAAGTGAAAAACCTCGTCGACAAGCCTCCTGTCTGGCTTCACGTAGAGTGAGTCCAAGTCTGAATCTGAGAGTTGCTACCTCAGACTCAAATTTGTAGGTGGGGCAGCCTCTATAAAATACATTATGGGGGCCGCCAAAGTTTGCACATGTGCGTGATTGTGCAGAGCAGTTTGATCGAGTATGGCCAGGTTGGGCACATAGCAGGCATCTGGCTGTGGAATGATAGTGTTTGACTGGGTGTCCTAAACGCCAACAATTTTGGCACTGACGAGGAGGAGGTTGATATGGTCGGACAGGTAGGGATTCCCCACCTATGTAAACATTAAAGGGAAGGTAATGTCTACGGAAAGTAATTTTGGCAATGTTGATGGATTTCTTACGATTTCCTCTTGGAGGAATGGAGTAGCATTGTACATATGTTGCATCATAGTCTGTGAGACAGGCGAGTAAGTCCTCACCACAATCTGACCATTCTTTGTCATAGATTGGGCAATCTGTTGGGGAGATAGAGACAGTTCCAGTGCAAGTATTGAGGGTGGGATGAGGTTCTGTAGGGATGGGATTACCACATAGTTAGTTTTGTTAATGCTATAGCTTAGTTTTCAGTTGTTACTGTGACAAGACGGGAGTAGTCGGGTCGGCTATGGAAAGAGACTTTGCCTACTTGTTTTTAGAGGCATTGCTGGAAGAGGAGGGTGTTTTTAGAGTAGGGAGCTGTGGGAGGGATCACGAAAAATCGGTCCCATTTGGCTGGGCTAAATAGAGTATTTAGGATTCTTGTAGAGGTGGGGGTAGTAGAAGTGCGGGGACGTGTGGAGGAGGGAGTAGTGTTGAGGGGGGTAGTGTTATGGGGAGGTGGGCAATAAGGTTGTAAGGTAGTAAAAAGGGGAGATGGGGTGGTTGATGAAGAAGGTTGTGGGAGTTAAGGTGTTGAAGTTGAGCATGTTGGGAGAGTAGAAATGTCTCCTGGGGGTTGGTTGTTGATTAGGGTTGATACTGTACTAGTATGCATTGATAAGGGGGTAGTTGTTGCAATGTTCGTTGCCGTGGTCAAAGGAGATCTGGGATTGGGGCTATTTGATAAAGGGGCAAGCCTCATTGCCCCTAAGAGTGGGGTTATGTCTTCATTATTGGCCATGATAAGCCTGGAGTATGTTGGGGAAAAAAAATAGTCCACCCCTCAGGGTCCCCTTGAGGGGTAAGGGCCAGGTTGGCAGGGGAATACCGTGCCCATGGTTCCCTCAGGCCGTTCAGGACTGACATAAAGTCAGCCTTTCATCCTTTCAGCACAGCTCTCACGCCTTAGGAGGTAGACAGTAGAAGGGATTGGTGAAGAAACTGAAACGAAAAGTATGAGTGGGAAAAAAGACCATGCAAAATTAGTTGAGTCGATGGCTGAGTCCCAAGGTTGAGGAGTTCCCCATCATTGGGTCTCAGTCTTCGTTTCCTAAGCCCCCCCACGACAACAACGGGCAAAGGATGGGGGGGGGGGGGGTGCCTAAGAACAAGAGTCAGAATGGGAACAACACGACACACACACACACACACACACACAAAAAAAGGTCGCAACCCACAACTAGATCACAGGGGCCCTTCAGTAAGTGGCAGTGCCTAAGAATAAGGCTTAGAACAGGAACAACACACGACACAAAAAAAAGAGAAAAAAATTCTGACACTGATTTACTTCTCTTTGCAGATTTCATAAGCTCCTTCTCTTTTCTGACTCCAAGGAAGTGGACCAATGCACTGACACAATTCCTTCAAATATTGTTTGTTGAATCAAATTTTGACAAAATACTAGTCCGCTTTACGCTAAGCAGACTAACATATTGTTGAGTATTGTCTGTGTGTGTGTGTGTGTGTGTGTGTGTGTGTGTGTGTGTGTGTGTGTGTGTGTGTGTATTTGTTTGTGTGTGTCTCTCTCTCTCTCTCTCTCTCTCTCTCTCTCTCTCTCTCTCTCTCTCTCTCTCTCTCTCTCTCTCTCTCTCTCTCTCTCTCTTTCATAATCTATCATGGCTCTGATTTATTTACGCTTTAACTGTGTTGTCAAATATTTGTTTTTAATTGATTTTACTAGAAATACATAATGCCCACATAATGAATCGTGAAAGATATCAGATCCCTTATTTGGGCCAATACTGATATATTTATTTATTTTTTTAAGTGCAAACCAGTGTATGAAGAATGAAAAATAAACAGTGTGACACCTTCAGGAATATTCTTTTCCTGACTTACCTACAGGGAGAAATTGAAAAAAAAAAAACCTTATGGATATATTAAGTTAAACAAAAGTTGCACATTAGAATTATTTATA
>NC_061828.1:25565993-25573493 GCF_019202785.1 Penaeus chinensis | reverse complement strand
TGTGTGTGGTGAGTGTGTGTGTTATTTTAGTTATTCTGTAAATATATATCAACTCATAGCAAGTTCATGTGGATCAGGACATAAAATACACTGTGAAGTTCCAAAGATTACAAAGGTTAGTACCTCCACAGAGTAATCATCTAACAGTACTTTGGCCTTTTAAGTGTAGTGTACACAAGACAATTTAATGGACACAATTCTCAATCCAGATCCAGGAGGAAACCCTGGTAAAAGTGATGTGGACTACAATTCTCAATAAAACAGAAGACCACCAGAAAACAGTGCAGCAAAGTAAACCCACATCCCGGACATTTCCGGAAAAACGAAACCAGTAGGAGCTTCATGAAACATAACCCAACCATATCCGAAGACACACCAATGTACAGGCAAGCAAATCATAATGTCGTACTGATACATTTAACTGGAGAATCTGAAACTTTAAATTTCAATAACCCAATAAGACTAACAAATTCACTAAACAAATCAGACCTACAAATATATCACTGAAATATATTCAAAACAACTAGCCTCAAGGAAAAAGATAAGTTTGCACTAGATTCCCAGTGCAAACAGACTTAACCCCAGAGGAGATCAAACAAATAGTACAAGTAGTACGTGGGAGCAACACATAAATAGTGGAAATACTAAGATTATAAAACAGCAACAGAGAAAAAAACATTGAAGTTAAATGGTTTCCAACAATGTCCCTAAGGATAACATTTAGAGGCATATTACAAGAAAAATTGCAAAAGGACATACATCTTACCCAATTCATCAATATACTTTTCCCATTACCAAATATTTGAACCCCTTTCACCAAACCCAGCAAACAGCCAAAACACAAGTTACACTAACATCCAATAAACAAAGTAAAACACAAACATACAAACAACAGAGCACATCACAACATAATCACTAAGCCAAATATTGAGCCAATCTCACGCTTTAACATTAACCCATTGCCAACGGGCATGCCATGCCATGCCCACTGTGAGTTTACTTGTTTAATTGTTTTAACACATAGATGGCTACACTTGTTCTAAGTCACCAATGAGCCAATTACGAGTACTGCCTGTCTCTCCCGTTCACCCTTTTCTTAAATTTTTGAAAACATTTTCTCTTATTTTGCTATTACTAACATTTATAACATTATAGTAATTATAATGTTTATAATAAAAAAACACAATTGATATTCATAGCACTAGCAAAAAATAAATTTTCCCACCAATTCAAGGAAGGGTAAAATCAGGTAAGGCAGAGCCTTAAAAAAATATATAAGAAATGAGCACAGCATTTTCCTCATTTTTTATTCATTTTCCCCGGCAGCAATAGGTTAAGATAAAACCCACAATGATATAAAAATAAAAAAAAGCATAATACATACAAAAAACAAAAAGACACACCAGAAAAATATCACAGATATAGAGAGATGAATTAACATAGCTAAAACAACACAAAGAAAAATCAAATCCCCAAAAATAATTCAAGATTCTCTTGAAACATGGTCTGTGCCAACAGCAATAAATGATAGCTAAGTAATATAAAAACACAAAAAGATAGTCTAATGAATAAAGAAGACTTCTCATGGGTGAATACAATACAGAAAATAGTAATTGTGATATCAAATGTAATAATCAACATGAATTCTGAAATAAAATATGATAGAAATTATCACTGAAACTATAAAAGATAAAACCATTCTCTGGAATATTAGGTAAGTTTGTCTTTTTAAGACAAATCTAGAATATTACATAAAGGACAACCAGAATTGACTGGAATCTGTAAGACCTGGTTTAAAAGAAAAGGATAATCTTAATTTACAAAATTATAATATGATTAGAAAGGTTAGAAGAGAACAAATTGGAGGGGTTTAGCATTTTGCATAAGTAAGGCCTCACAATCTAAGCTCAACAATTTAAGAGATAGATTCATATAAAATTTGAAACATTAAAAATAAAGGTGAATTATAGAAATAAGTGGCTAAATATAGTCTACTCTTTATTCACAATGCATGCCATAATTTAAGTAAAGAAGTATTAGAATACTACACAGAACAAATTAACAAACCAAAATGGTTAACAGTTAATGGTTAGAAGAAATAAATGTGCTAGACATCAAAGGTCATATAGTACTATGGTAAAGCATTATAGTGAAAAGAGTGGAAATTTAATGGTCAGGAAAAGATGTGTAAGATGTTGAAGGCTGTAGAACACTGTAGGATAGAATGATAGTGAAAAGAGTATAGAGGGGGAGCAAATGAAATACGGTGAGGATTTGTAAAAGGGGGTGGTTTTAAAGGTCAAATAGAGAGTGTGTGTCTGAGGAAGGGAAAGTAACACTGTATGAGGAAAACTGCAAAAGAGCCATTATAAAACAATCAAAGGTAGTAATAAGGCGTGGGGGCAGACAATGAATCAGACTAAGTTGAGTAATGACCAGATGGATGATTTGGAATGGATAGAATTGACAGCAAACATCAAGGAGGGGCTATTAGTATCAGTGGTCAAAGCTGTGGTCAAGGAAAGGCAGAGGTCAGGAAACCAATGAAATCAAACTTAGAAAGGCTAGTTTCCCATAATAATGGTAAAAAAATCTTCATTATTGGCCATGGTGAGCCAGAAATAAATGGGGGGGAAGAAATGGTCTACCCCTCATGAGGGGTAAGGGCTATGGGATTAACCAAGGGAATACCATGCCCATGGCTCCCGGAGGCCATTCATGAATGCCAAAAAACCAGCCTTTCCTTTCAGCATCGCTCTCACACAATGGGAAGTAAAAATAATGGGATGAAGAAGAGAAGGAAAAGGAAAGAGGGAGAAGAAAAGACAATGCAAAATACGTTGGGGCCCAGTCTCCGTTTCCGAACCCCCACAACAACAACAAGCAAGGGATTAGGGTGACAAACCAATAATGATATATAATTTTAAATAATACTAATCAAATATAATAATGTTAAGTCACTTAATATAGAAACAACCTAATTTAGGAAGTGCTCATTTTCCAGTTATCATAATAGATAACTTCCCCCCAAAAAGAGCTAAAAAATAAAGATATTGAAAGTATAAAATCTTTCAAAGAATTAACAAACTTGTTAAAAAACACAGGAACAAAACAATTTATTTCAATTTATTGAAATCATCAATTAAAGTGTAATAGATTTTTCTTAACAAAACTTTTAAGATTATATTGATTTTAAATTGCTCGACTGATACTGACTGTTAATAAAATGCTTAATATATTTAAATTTGTTGAGGGTCATAATTTGTGTGTATTGATTATTCAAAGTTTTCCTTGGTTATTAGAGTTTTGTTTTATACCAGGTGCTCAAATAAAAATCACACTTTTTTTTTTTTAGCAAGAAAATTAAGTTGCTAACCAAGGTAAGCTCAAAACATTGTAAATTAGTAAAAGTATATATATTTTTTTCTTTAACTGATGACTCAATTTTCCAGGAAAAAATAAAGAAATGATAAAAATTATAAGTTTTGTGCAATTTCACCTAGAATTAAATATGAGCTGCTTGGGAAGAAAAATATAAACATGGCTTGATTTAATAAAAATCACCTCTTCTTTTTCACACATTTAATCTCCTACATATTTTCTTGTATTTAAATCTCAATAATAACTTTATATTGCTTTTTTGGATTCCCTCCACACACACACACACACACACACACACACACACACACACACACACACACACACACACACACACACACACACACACATACACACACACACACACACACACACACACACACAAAAAAAAAAAAAAAAAAAAAAAAAAAAAAAAAAAAAGCTGGGTTAAGGTTAAAAAAAAAAAATTCTGGAAAAAAAAACAAAACAGTTTTCTCTGTTAGATAAAATGGTTCAGAAAAAAAAATGTGAGAAAGATTTGAGGGGGGAAAAAAGGAAAAAAAAAACATCACATATCGCCCACTCCTAAATAAATAAAGAAATAAAGAAACTCCTGGAAATATTTCTGCACCTCATTTTAAACACCTACAAAAACATATGGAACTTTATAGAAAAACTAAAATTACTGGTAGAAAAGCAACAATAGAATATCCAATCATACATAATGACACATCAAGATCAGATTTAACATCAAAGCTAAACTTATTTAAAGAAGAATTTAAAAGAGCAATAAACAAGTTACCAAAAAAAAAAAAAAAAAAAAAAAAAATTAAAGAATGGCTTTACTAAAATGCCCAGACACTAAAGAACGTAGTAATAAAATAACTATAGATGATGGAAAACAGTCATAAATACAAAAAACAGAAAAGCATATGATCCTGACAAAATAACATAAATGTACAAACAAGCTCCCAGGAAACTAATAAAAAATGTACAAAGAATCATGAATTATTTGTCTACTTGTCCAAAGGATGATATCCAGATGGGAGAACTGGTCGAACCTTCACAGAGAGAACATCCAAAAGTAACTTTAAATTTTGAGTGCAGTCAACATGAGAATATTTAATGGACACTGAACTTAACCCAGAACCGGGAGAAATGCCTGGAACTCTAAATTAAATGATTTAAGATTCCCAATCAACCAGAAGACCAAGAGAAAACTGTGACAGCATACAAGATCCAAATCCCAAGCATCCAAGAAAACACAAAACCGGCAGGAACAGCATGGAAGCCCAGGCAACCACATCCAAAGCCCCAACAGTAAGCAGGAAAGATAACCCATGTTATCATAATAAGCTTAGCAGGTGAAACAAAAACACACAATTTCAATAACCCCACAAAATTAACAGAATCAATAAACATATCTAAATTTCATAAATACATTATTGAAAACTCCTTAAGAGCAATAAGATTAAAGGTCAAAGACATCAATAAATTAAGACAAATTCAGAAACTGGGGGAATGGGAAATCATTTGTAAGCAACTAGCCTCCAGTAAGAACACAGGTTGTTCTTATGGAACAATATTCCCAATTGAGACAGATCTAGGCCCTGATAAAATGAGAGAGAAAATAAGGAACTCTGAAATCATAGATAATAAACATAAAAAGAATCAACAACGAGAAAGAAAATGGAAACAAATGGACTGAAACAAAGTCATTAGAATAACTTTAAAGGTCACCTACCAGAAAAAAGTAGCAATAGGGCATACCTCTTATAAAGTAAACCAATATACTTTCCCAATACCAAATGCTTCAAATGTCTAAGATATGGCCATGGGATAATGACATGCAAAAACAAAAAAATGATGTAGTAATTTGATCATAGTTACAAAGATTGCACAAATACAGAACATTGCTTCTATTGCCAGGAAAATCATGAACCAACACAAACATATACACAAAGGAGCACAAAAAAATTAACACCAAAAACATAATAACAAACAATAACAGAAATAAAGATACAGTTCAAAGAACTAAAACCAACACAAAAAGAATTTGCAAGTGAAATCATTCCAGTATCACCAGAAAATAACCAGAACACTACAAACACTATAAACAAACAAGTAAAAAATAAAACAAATTCACAAAAAGGCTACACCAACATATGCCCAAACATAAAACCAATCTCAGAGTTTAACTTCAGAACAAAGAACACCCAAGAAAAACGCAAAATACATATAACAAACAAAAGGACACAACAAACACACGAGAAAAAGCAAAACAAATAAACAAAGACGACTCAAGGGAAAAACAGAACAATCTGATCCACTCACTCACTAAACCCTCATTCCAAAATGATTCTCCTGCAGCAAGGTCAATACCAAACCCCAATTAAGGAAATGAAAACACAAAAAAATTGTTCATGGATACAAACAATAAAGGAAAAAAGGGACATAATTACAAAGGTAATAACCAACATGAACTCAGACAAATCAGTGCTAGAAATTATCACAGATGTCATAAGAGAAATAATGCGAATATTTAAAAATTTAATCAGATACTTTAATGAATAAAATAATCTGTGGAATACAAGATCAATTCAGAACAAAAAGATAGAATTAAATTACTTAATAAAGAAAGAACAGCTGGAAATAACAGGTATTTGTGAAACATGGTTAAAACAAAGATAAATTTACCTTGCAAAAAATATCAAGTAATAAGGAACGATAGGATGGACCAAATAGGAGGCCTAGCTTTTTGTATAAAAGATTATATACAATTTAAAACCTTAAATTCAAATGATAGATACAAGAATAGATTAGAGACAATGGGAATAAAGATGAACTACAAAAACAAATGGCTAAATGTTAGATTGATGTACGATTCCTGCAACACTCTAAAAACTGAAGAATTGGAATATTATATAAAACAAATTGAAGACCCAAAATTAATCATAGGAGATTTCAATGCCTATCATATTTGTTGGGATCCAAAACTAAGACAGGCAAACAAGACAGGCAAAAGTATACTTGAAATAACCAATCAGAATAATATAATCTTATTAACACTGACAGGCCGAACAACAAGAACTGTTCTTAAAAGTGGTAAAGAAACAACAATAGATCTGGTATAGCAACACCATCACTAAGCCATTTCTAAGTAAAAACAGGTCCAAACCTAGGGAGTGACCATCTTCCAATAATCATAGAAGATACTAATTTAATAAAAGCCACTCATTCTAAAGAAAAACATGGAACTCTACAGAATAAGCATGGAATAGATTTCAAAGGGAATTGATGGATAAAGATATAGAATATGTAAATTCTTTAAATGAATAATAATTTGTTTTTAAAGATACAGGATTAAAAATGTTTTAAATTTGAAAAGAAAAGTAATATAAATGAACAATGGTGGAATGAGAAATGTCATGAAATAATAAAATTAAGAAATAGAGCAATTAATAAATGGAGAAAAATCTATCAAAGAAAAAACAAACAGATTATAAAATATTAGTAATAAAAACAAGACAAATAAGAGAAAAAGAGAAAAGGAAAAAAATGATCTTGTTAGATTTTAAAATCCCTTCAAAGAAAATCTGGAACTTAAAAAAGGGGGGGGAAACAATTATGACTAAATATCCACTAAAAGAGAATGATCTCCCAGTATCAGAGATGCCAAAAAATGAACATGATTCAAAAACAAAAATCAAAAAGAGTAAATAAAATTCCTAAAATAATATATATACACAAAGGATGCGAATACAATACAGAATTAAATAAAGAAAGAAAAATTAAGGAATAAGAAATACTATAAGATATAAAGCCTTTAGTCCAGACGAAATACCTTATGAATTTTACAAACACCCTCCAGAAAAAATAATTGAGAAAATATTAAAACAAATCAACCAGTACTGGAATAAAGGAGAATATCCACAAGAATTCAAAAATGTCATAATAAACTCAATAAATAAACTTTTAAAAACCCCATCACAGACAAAACCTTACAGATTTATCAGAAGAATAACAACTGTGGGAAAAAAAATTAAAATGAGCAAAAAAAAGACACTAAATTAGCATGAATAAATTAGATGAAGACCTTACAACCTTCAGACCAAGTAAAAGTACAATAGATGCATTACAAGT
>NC_061828.1:25548493-25560993 GCF_019202785.1 Penaeus chinensis | reverse complement strand
TCTTGCAGGAAACGAAAGAGCTTTAAGATAGGAGGAAAGTGTGTTTCTCACCACTGAATCCCGACGACAGGAGAGTCAAGATGAGGCTACCTGGCTTCTTAATTTCGTATGATGTGGATCTGATCACATCACACTCACAGGTCGTGGAGGCTTCCCGAATGTCGAAAGGGAAGACCCCAACCAGGTAAGTCCTAGTGCCCCTGAAAGGAGCCCCAACCACTACCCTTGATCTGGGTAACTAGGGCACCTTCAACCTAAGAACCTATGTGCCTGAGCAACTTCGGTGCTCCAAGTGCCAAAAATACGGTTACCACCAGGCTAGTTGCAAGGCCAAGCCTAAATGTGGTGTCTGTAGCAAGGCAAACAACACCGAGGTTCACCTTAAGGCACACAAGGAAGGAGAAAGGGACACAACAACCAAATGTCTCAACTGTGCCAAGAAGCATCATGCCTGGAGCCTGGCTTGCTATGTCAGGAAAGAGGCGGCCCTCAGGCGATAAGAGGTTACTAAAAAGCGACCAGACTCTATTCCTGCTTCCCCAGAGACGCATGTCTGGGGACAGAACAAAAGAGAAAAGGCTTCCCGACCTCCTAAGAGGAAGGAAGGTCCTCTCAAGCCGATACCGAATATCTTCAATAAAAAGGAGTTTGTGGCTTTCACAAAAGTTCTGGTTCTTGTTCTGCACAAAAGTGCAGAAAAAGAACCAGAGGAATTCAGGTTCAAAGAGCACTGCAAACAGCCTCCCCAAGAGACGATAACCTCCTCTTTGGTGAGGAAGATATGACTCTCCTGCTGATTGCTGTAGTCACTGCAGAAGCAACAGCTTTGGGGAAGTCGAGTGAGGAGGCGGAGAAGGCAGTCACAGTCGCCATGACAGCAATGACCCAGACTGCTGTAGTCCTGAAAGGGAGGAAACTGGACAGAGCCAAACCAATCCCACTCTCACCCCAGGACGAGATTCCCATCCCTACTCTAACCCTGGCCATGCCTTCACAGGCAGAACTAAACCAGGCTGAATCTGTGCAGCCAGTAGCAGGACAGGCTGATTCTTACCCAGGTAAAGCGAGTAAATAAAGATACACAAACAAAGCCTAAAATGAGGAAAGCCAAACTAACAAAAGCCAGAGCTACCAAAGGCTCTCCACCCCCTAGTGGACCCAGGGATAGCCTGACAAACAGCCCAAAACCAGATGAAGATCCTTCAATCAGCGAGGACTTCACAATGGAGTTGTCAGACTCCGATATATCTGAATCCAAATACAATGACGTCTCATATGTAACTAACACCCATTAACATGACGACATACAATTTAAGCATACTACAGTGGAACATCAATGGCTTCAATACAAGAAATGCCATCCTCCACGCAATAGTGCAAACAAGGAATATTGACACTGTCATGCTCCAGGAAATATTAACAGAGGGAACTGTTCGCTTCCCAGGGTATCATGTCTTCATGCTGCCACACACAGCTGGCAAGAGATGTTTGATCACCCTTGTCAGTGCAACAATCCCCTGCTCCGTAATAGCCAATGCACCGCACTGTGGAGTTGAATCTCTTGCTGTTGAGATTCACCTGCCCGGGGGGGGCCCTCAAACTGTACAATGTGTACAGCCGGCCAAGCTGTAGGAGCTTAGACATCAGCCAGGTCTGTGCTTCTGCAGCACATGACTGAGTGATCATAGGGGGAGACTTCAATGCACACCACCCCATCCTGGCTCCCTGCTGGGCACCGGATGCGGCCGGCTATCACATAGCCAACATGCTTGAGACATTCCCTGAGATCGCTTTTCTCAGTACCCAAGAGCCAACGCATGTCAGAGGAGGGGTCCTAGACCTCACCTTAGTCACTATGACCCTGGTGGAGAGGATTAGCTGGTGTGTCGATGAGACTGTCACAAGTGACCATTACGGCACTATAACTACACTCATGGATGCTGGCCCAGCCCAAATGCTACAGCCAAATCTAAGATGGAAAACAGACAAAACCAATTGGCAGGCATTTCAAAATGCCTTGGCCCATTGTCTGAGATGCAATGAACCCCCAAACAGTGAACGCCTGGTACTTCAACGACGAGATTAGGGAGGTCAACCACAGAGTAAACATGTGCCGAAAACAATTCCGAAGGCAAAGAACCCCTGACAACCCAGTTCTCCTAAGGGAGAATGTCAAGGATGCCAAGGAAACTGCCAACAGAGTCAGGCAGGAAAAGAATGGTGTGAGTCCTTCGACCACCAAACCACCCTTTCAGAGCTATGGCAACGGGTCAGGCGAGCTACCAGCCGCTCATCCCCGAGGTGCACACATCATGACCCTCAGTCAGAGGCAAACAGACTGGCGCACGAGTTCTCTGCAAGAACAAGCAGCAACAGTCTGTCAGCCGAGCTGAGGGCAAGACAAGTACGCCTACAACCAGACAGACTTGCTCATATCAGAGAAAGGCAGCCAAACCCGATAATTCAGATGTTATCTTTTCTCTGAGGGAACTATGAAAAGCCTATAAAACCAGTTCTAGCACAGCCCCGGGCTCTGATCAGATCTCGTATCATTTCCCACCTAGGACTAGCAGGTGAGCTTGCACTCTTGCAATTCATCAAGTCCTGGGAAACTTCCACTCTACCCCAGAGCTGGAAGAGGGCTACCATAGTTCCCATCCCAAAGCCAAAGGAGCCAGGGAAGTACTGCCCCATCTATCTCCTCAGCTGTCTAGCCAAGACGGCCGAGAGGATGGTATTAAACCGACTCCAATGGAAAATGGAACCCCCACATGAACACCTCCACAGGTTCACTAGGGGCATGAGCTCAGACCACAGCATAGCCACGCTATTAAGCACAATCAGCACTGGCACATCTGTGGTAGTATTCCTTGACCTGGAAAAGGCTTTTGAATTAGCAAGTCCTCCTGCCATTCAGGAGAGCTTAATCCAGAAGGGAATCAGAGGAAAGCTCTTGACTTGGATAGGTGACTACTTCAGGAACAGGGCAGCCAGAGTCAGATGCCAGGGTCACCTGTCACAGCACATGCCACTAGAAAATGGAACGCCACAGGATGGGGTTCTCAATCCATCCCTATTTAACACTTTAATGTCCTGCATCCTCAACATAAACCTCCCAGTGGGGTGCAAGATCATCTATGCAGACGATCTTGCTATCACCTCCACTGGTCCATACTGCCTAAATAAAGCCTAGCGTTGTCTGGACCTTGTGTCTGAGGAGTGTTGTAGGACAGGACTAAAGATCTCTGCAGCCAAATTCAAAGCCATGGTTCTGAGACACAAAGTTCAGGGTACAAGTCTGAAAATCCAGGGAATGGACTTGGAATGGGTCCAGTACTTCCAATACCTTGGGGTAAGGATAGACTGGACCCTCTCCTTCCAGAGGAAGGTCCAATACCTGGTTGACCGAACCAAAGCAAGACTGTCTGTCATGAGAGTAATGAATGGGAGACACATAGGAGCCAGACACAAAGTACTAAGATCATTCTATGTACATGCCGTGGACTATGCCTCAGTCGCTCTGATTGCCATAAAGAAAAAAAATACAAAGACAAATTGGAGACAGTCCAAAATGAAGCTGCCAGGACCATTCTGGGTGCCCCAAGGTGGACAAAGTTCCTCAACCTCCTCATGGAGGCAAACCTTTTCCCCCTGGACTCACGAATCGATCTAATGGCAGCACAATTCCTATCAAAGGTCATCCAGGCTCCCAGGAACACAAGGCTAAGACAAATAATAGTCAGATGCCTAGAACAAGACAATGAGCTCTTTGCAAACAAGTCCTGGATGTGTCACACAGCCAGGGTGTTGGCTATCAGCTCAAGGGCATGGACTCCCCCCACCCTAACTTTATCGAAGCCCCGCCGTGGGCACAACCTTGATAGAGTTCTCTATTATGAGCCTGTCTATGATAAAAAGTCAATACCCCATGCCTAGTCTAAAGGCAGAAGCCCAAAGGATCATTGAAGCCATCACTCCTCCGGGTAGTAGAACATACTTCACAGATGGATCAGTCGATCCCTTGAGGAACACTGCAGGTGCCGGCTTTGCAGCAAGGGATACCACAAAATCCATGAGGGTAATAGATAACGCCTCCTCACTACAGGCAGAGGCAGTTGCCATCATGGGAGCCCTAGCCCACGCTTCCCTGAGGGAAGGACACGTAGTCATACATACAGACTCCAGGGCAGCCATTGACTCTTCAGCACAGCTCACCCAAAGACAACATCTACCTCCTGACCACTGTGCTTACCATAGCGCAGAGAATCCTTGCTCAGGGTAGAAGAATAATTATTGACTGGGTCCCCAGCCACATTGGCATCAGAGGGAATGAGCGTGCTGACAGACTAGCCGACATTGGCAGGGGTATGCCCTCAAATCCCATGATAATACAACCAACTGGTACTCAAATGCCACAGGCTATGAACCACTAAGGTGTTGCATACATTGCGGCGAGCCGAACGCCACACTGGTACATTACTTATAGAATTGTGAGCACACACAATTCCTGAGACAAGGACCGCCGACAACAGCAGCCGTGCTGGTAAAGAGATTATGTGGTATGCTTACATCAGCAGGATTGCCAGCAGGAGCGCCTGTTGGCAATCTCACTGCCACGGTAAGCACCGAGTGTCAGAGAACAAAATGAGACAACCATAACAAGCTGACACAGGCCGGGCCTGGGCGAAGCTAGAACTTTGTAAGTAGTAAGCACACAGAGCATATATCACAAACATTAAGATTTACAATTTTAAAATATATTAGCAATGCTATTAATACAAAATGATTTAAACTACCAATTGATTCAACATTTAATGATATGCGACAGAATATACGCACTAATGAATGGTGACGTGAAAAATTATTCGCAAGCTTTCTCGCAAGCAAAGCTTCCCGGGTCAGAAATGTACTACGCAATCCATGATTCTTTTTAATCTACATTTCTGATTCGCTACAAAATTCTGAAATGCGGAGGTAGCCATTGTCCAACTAAGCATGTCAGACTACATAAGACTTCATCGACGGGGGGTTTCTATTCTCAATATGCCGTACGAAATGAAGTGAACTGAACAAGCCTGGAAAATCTATAAATAACCCGCTCTAATCTGCGTATCTGTGATGGGCGCTCTTGACATTCCTTATAGGTATATACCTATCACGAATCACACGATCGCTTGGGATTTACCCAATACATGTAAGCTTCTAGATGTTGAGAAGGACGTGATTAAGAAGGGAATAATGATTCTAGCTTAAACCTTAGTCCTACATTAATGAATGACCATACTATGGGTCATACAAACACGAGTAAAAGTTGCCGATCGAACGAATAATTTCCTTGTACCTACTGCCGCAGCGTCGGAGTGTAGATCTATTAGGCGATTTACGGAACCCGGGGTTATATCGGGCATCCCTGTGCACTATGATATGGGGAAGATCCTAACCCTATATTCAAAATAATAAATCTATATAAAAATTGCCTAACAAGCTTCGCTCTAGCGCCGATAAAACGTGTCAACATTGAGTAATGTAACGATGCTGCAATTATCCTCTATCAAAATACGGAAAAAAAATATTGGTCATCTCTTGGTTTTTCCAAGTATCCAACCGACTGGAAGGGAAAGAGAAAGTGTGGTCAGGTCGAAGCGAGGAAAGGAATGAAATAAAACGATAACGATGGAAAATCACAAACGCGTTAAATTAATTGTAGTTGAAACAATAAAAATCTCTAATAATGAGAGAAATTAAGTAAATGCTTCATAAATGTATGATATTCATGTTTGTTGACCAAATACCGTAATCAAACAGTATGCCATCTAAGTCAGAAGAATAAGAAATGTTAGAAGTTAGAGGTTAGAAGAATTGAGTGAGTACACTGCCATTTCCTATCACTTAGCACTTTTACCCAACTAAACCAACATGATTGCACATACAGCTTAACACGATTATGGGAAAAAGGGGGGGGGAAGAAATGAAAGGACCCAAAACGTATATGCCCGTGGTTTTGAAGACATGATCGTATCGTAGAAGCATTGGTCAAGCTGATTTCAGAGACTGTGTCCGTGTTGTGAGTCAAAAGGACACAACGACCACCACTGCCACCAGACTGTAACAGTCTGTAGATGCCTTATATAGTGGCTAGCAGGGCGGTGGTAGTTGTATGATGGCTTGGCTCTTTTTTTAAAAGAAGAGTACAACACAGTAAAGGGAACACACAAGACGTTGACTTAGAGTAAGCGCTGAGTGCAGTGTCGTGAGCAAGATTCCTGATGAACTGTTCCTTGTACCTTCTCAGCAGTTTCCAAGCCTTACGCACCAAAGAGCAACACAAGTCCTGATTGCCATTCAGCCGAGCCATACAACATGCTACAGTGGCCTCCACTGCCACCAGACTGTAACAGTCTGTAGATGCCTTATATAGTGGCTAGCAGGGCGGTGGTAGTTGTATGATGGCTTGGCTCTTTTTTTAAAAGAAGAGTACAACACAGTAAAGGGAACACACAAGACGTTGACTTAGAGTAAGCGCTGACTGCAGTGTCGTGTGCATGGCCAGTCAGACCTGGGAGGCCGGAGGCTGGGCTGACTGGGCTGCCATCTGGAACCAGACTGCCAGATGGCAGTCAAGACTGCATGCAAGCCCCATGCCATAGGTTTCTCCCCAGACTTTAACAGTTCAGCAGGGATATCACACATGCCTGCAGCTTTCCCACACTTCAACTTAGAAAATGCCATTCTAACCTCAGTTAGGGTAGGAGGTTCCTCACTGATGGGTGGATCTGGCACAGGTATTGTGATACCACTTGCATCCAAGCAAACTGTTGGTGGGTCTATCAGGTAACAGCTGCTCAAAATACTCAGCCCAACAGTCACGAACTCCAAGATGATCTGAGATGATCAGGCTATCCACTGAGCGGACTGCAGTCATCTGCAAGGAGGCTTAGTGTTCAACTTTCTCAGGGATTGGTAGGCATAGTGAAGGTCATTTACCAAGGAATGGCTTTAAACCTCCTTAGCAAGATTCCTGATGAACTGTTCCTTGTACCTTCTCAGCAGTTTCCAAGCCTTACGCACCAAAGAGCAACACAAGTCCTGATTGCCATTCAGCCGAGCCATACAACATGCTACAGTGGCCTCAACTGTCTCCGGGGAGATGAAATTCTGCCTTTCCCTCAGGCGTATGCTAATGGCCTGGGCTGCTTTGAGTGTTTTGCACTTGAAGGAGTCCCATAGAGCAACTGGGTTTCTCAGGCTTTCAAGTTATGCGAATCGATCAGAGACTGCCCTGGCGAACCCATGGGCACACTCCTCCCTCAGTTTGTCCAGAGTGGCCACTGGAGAGACGAGGAGTTTTGAAGTGGACCTGTAGGGTAGCGAACGCCTTCAGCACCTAAATTTAACGTAAAAAGAGCAGACTAAGTTGCTTTCACAAGGAGCGTCAAGTTCGAACTTATTGGAGAAACCATTGATGATAAAGTAAACAATATTCAGAATTCGATATTAGAAGCAGCATTGCTATCGATTCCTATAACTTCGACAGACACCAGATTGCCGCAGGGCGCTGTGCCGACGCAATAAGGCCTACATGCTTTTTTAAAAATAACATGAGTAACATAAACTTTTGCAACTACAAACAAGCAAGAGCTAGGGCTCGTAGAATAATAAGACAAGCAAGAAGAGCCCCCTGCCGGAGCTTTGTCTCTACAATTAACAGCAATACCAAAATATCAGAGATTTGGTCCACTGTCAATATAATCAATAAGAAAAAAACATCTTTCAAAATTATCAACATCATTCACGAGGGTAATAATCTCGATTCAAGCAGCTCAGAAAATTACTATCCCGCATTCCTGACCATCTAGGAAGCGGCTGAGCTGCAACCTATTCATTTTGCCACAGGAGATGACTTTGATTACAATGGTAACATGTCGGCCTCTCATCCGAGGGGTCGGCGGTTCGCGCCCTGCCCAGGCGCGATAAGTTGCAATTGTCGCCTGGAGGTTACTGCTGTGGCTGGGCACCACGGCGGGTAAAGACTAAGCTCATCCGAGTCAGCACCAGCACATGTTAGCGAGTCGGCATTAGTCGACACAAGCCGGGCTCCCCTCATGGGCATAGCTCGGGCGAGGCTCAGCTCCGCATATGGGAATTATCCTTAATATCGCCACACACGCACATATGTATATATATATATATATATATATATATATATATATATATATATTTACATATGTGTATATATATTTTTTTCCAACAGCAGTGGATATGTATTTACACATGTATATATGTGCATATCCGCATACACGTGCGCGCTTCTGAGTGTGACGCTCATCGCCCGCGTGCGTGCGTGGGCTAATGATGGGTCAATCAAGCGTAGATACGGTAATGGGTAAGTCTATCGTAGACATGATAGTGGGTTGAGAATCACCAACAATGAATACCTAATCAAGTACTCCCATGGGGAAGGATCATGGGTCAACCACTCCAGTCAACTGCAGTCAACTGTAGTCAACTACATGATGTCAAGAAGTAGTTCGTCAAACACCACATCGGCGATGGCATCAATAAAAACAAAGAAAAAAAGAGAGGTACATACATATATATATATATATATATATACACACACACACGCACGCGCACGCACACACACACATACATATATACATATATATGGGTGTGTACATATGTATACACATACAAATATATATACATACATACTTATATATATATATATGTGTGTGTGTGTGTGTGTGTGTGTGTGTGTGTGTGTGTGTGTGTGTGTGTGTGTGTGTGTGTGTGTGTGTGTGTGTGTGTGTGTGTGTGTGTGTGTGTGTGTGTGCACCTGTATGTGTGTGCGTATATACATATATATGCATACATATATTTAATATAGGTATTAATTTATATACAAATACAGACATATATGCAGGGCCGGATTATGACATTTTTGGGCCCCTAGGCTAATTAAATTATGGGGCCCCCTCAGACGGAGCCACTGGGGCCCCTGATCTCAAATAAACGGCTTCAAACCGGGGCCCCTTATCTCAAATAAAGGGCCTCCAACAGGGGCCCTTTATCTCAAATAGGGGGCCACAAACAGGGGCCACTTTTATTTTAAATTGGGTCTTCAGACTCCTGGGCCTCCTTTTGTAAAGTTGAAATTTTATTTTAAGTTAAATGAATTATTCAGCAATGCAAAATATTAGAAAATTATACTCATTTAAAAAAATATATATATTTTAAAATCTATTAGCAGGGCCCCTCAAGCTTGAGGGGCCCTAGGCTGCAGCCTGTACTAGCCTATAGGATAATCCGGCCCTGCATATATGCACTAATACTCACATACACACGCGAGCGCGCACGCACACACACACACACACACACACACACACACACACACACACACACACACACACACACACACACACACACACACATACACACATATATATATACTTACTGTGTGTATATATATATATTTATATATATACTTACTGACACAAATATGTGTGTATGTAAATGTACATACATACATACACACACACACACACGCATATATGTGTGTGTGTGTCGGCCCGCCTAGAGTTCGTGGGATCAGCGGTGATTCACGGACTGAACAACTTACAAACTTGCTACGGACTCTGACTCGATTGCCTGTGATTATTGGGGTGCACTTGTGCAATTGCATAAGGGAGACACGCAAGTCAAAGGACGAGCAGGATGGAGATGTTCAACGGAAAAGAGAGAAAAAATAATAATTATATAAGTAAATAAATTAATTAAAAATTATTAATTAATACATACATTCATATATATATATATGTATATATATATAGCCTTCTATTGTTATGTTCTGCTATGTTCTTTTATGTTCCTTTTACAACCATTTATACTCCATACCCTATTATCCAGCCTCAATTTTTAAACCCAACAGTCTCATATGTTTACATTTACTATGGTACTGTGGTTTTCGCTTGTTTCCTTGTACACCATTATTCTTTTCGTATCATTGTTTTACTGTTTTCTTTTGTATCACCTTATTTTATCACCACTTTTTTATGCAATTATTTTGCCTTTGCTCTCCTTTCGTCCCCTCCCTATTTGGAAAGTCAGACCTAATTGTCACAGCAATCAATCCCCAAAAAGATGAAAACTTGTACACTTGATCCGGTTCCAATATTCCACAATATTCAACTATTCCATTGTATTATACCACCCATATCACCACATCAGTTCATCAACTTCTATCTTTTCTTTTCCTAGTGCTTTTCTCCATCATCAATTTGTTCGCTATGTTATTTCTATGTTTGTGTTACGTCTAAATAAAACACAGTATAAAAGTACATAAAATAAAATCAACTAAAAAGTAGAAATAAGTAAAACAAAAACAAAAAGGTTTTGCCCTAGTTCACTTGTTCAGACGTATAAATATAAATAAAATACAAAATAACAAAAATAAAATCCATTAAAAAGTTCTTACTTGATCTTGTTCAAGTAAAATAAAAAAAAATTAAAATAAATAAAATCAACGAAAAACCTTCTTCGTTCAGTATAAATAATAATAGTAGTAATAATTCATGTTCACTTGTTTTTGCCAGCATAAAAATAAAATATAAAAGTATAAAAATAAAATCATAAAAAAACCTTCGTCTTGAGTTCACTTACCATTATACATGCCTCCTTCCTCTTCAAATGATGATAACAGAAACAAAGAATGACATGCAAGGGGTGTCGCCCCCTACTATTAATCTACCACTTCTTTCATCTTCACCACTTTACCTTCGCTCCTCCCCTCTATTATTCACCACTTTACTTTGTTGTTTAATGTATGTGCGTGTGTATATGTGTGTGTGCACATGTATGCTGTCAGCGTTGCGGTGTTTGACGAACTACTTGGCACCATGTTGGCATCATGGGTCCTTATACTGCGGTGGTTGATCCATGATTCTTCTCCAGGAGAGTAGTTGGTTAGGTAATCATTGTTGATGATTCTCAACCCACTATTATATCTACAATATACTCTCACACTACCGTGTCTAGGTTTGACTTACCCAATATATGTAAATCCGCGAGTGTGCATACACGATTGGGTACATGGGATTGTGTTGCACATCGCCTGCGCCCTTGCGTGAACACAAACGGATTTGCATATATTGGGTAAGTCAGGCGTAGATACGGTAATGGGCAAGTCTATCATAGATATGATGGAGGTGGGAGAACCACCAACAATGGTCACCTAACCAACTACTCCCCTGGGGAAGGATCAGTAGTCGTGCAGCAGTCGTGCACCACTACCGTATCTACGTTAAACACACACGGATTTAGTCAAAGGCTATGGGAGTTTATCCTGTACAAAATAATCCACTGCCTTGTGGCATCTATGAGATGAAAAGGCTGCTGGAGTCGGCTCTGAGAGAAAATCCAGGGCTGGAGACCTTGCGGTAATTCATAGTCACCTGAGACCTCGATCTGATAACTCTTACGACGCCGACCTTGGATCCATCAGCTGCGTGGGGAGAGGGAGCCTGCTGCATGGACAATAGCTTGCTCCACATATTTCTTCACCCAGCCATTGACAGAGTCAATATTGCCAAAGCTGACATCGACTGATGGTAGCCATGTCATATATATATCTATGTATATATATATATATATATATATATATATATATATATATATATATATATATATATATACACACACAAGGGACTTGCATGCAGTCCTGTCTGCCATCTGGCAGACTGGTACCATCCCCCCTGACCTGCTGAGGGGTGTGGTCATCCCTCTCTGGAAAGGGAAACGGGACCGGTGGGACTGCAGCAATCACCAAGGCATTACACTACTCAGAATACCAGACAAGGTACTCGCACACATCCTACTGAGACGTATCAGAGACCACCTGTTGAGGCACCAAAGCGTTAGCTCCATAATGATGATGATGATGTCAGACCGGAGGTCGGTAGACGGATTGGCCTGGTAGCCGGCCAGGCCAATCTCTCTACAAGATTATTTGGAGATGCCGGTACCTGTGCAGAAGGACCAAGCTACGTGTTTTCAAAGCCCTGATACTGCCAGTTTCACTATATGGTAGTGAAACTTGGACGCTATCTTGTGCGTTGGAATCTCGTCTTGATGACTTTTGTAACAGATCCTTGCACCGGATCACGGGGTACAGTTGGCGGGACCATGTGTCCAACCAACGGCTGCACCGTTGCACAATCCGCGATCGCCAACTCAGGCCACTTGGCTCGATTCCCGCAAGATGACCCTACCCACCTGGTTATATCTGTCCGAGACAACCCTGGATGGAGAAGGCCTGTGGGACGATCGAGAAAGTCGTGACTTGGCCAGATCGATCATACCTGTCCCGAGGAGCTAGAAATGGGCCGGGCCCCTGCCTGGTGCCTCGCCATGAGGGACCCTCGTAGGTGGAAGCAAAGGGTGGATGCGGATATGCGCCCCTGCCGGCGTTAGCTCCCAAATGATGATGATGATGATGATGATAT
>NC_061828.1:25540993-25543493 GCF_019202785.1 Penaeus chinensis | reverse complement strand
CAGAAGATCCCCCACTTGGGTATGCATTGAATTTAGACTAATCAAGAAAATCTAATTGTTGACACAGTTTTTCCTTTGCACTAAACTGAAGCATATAGGGAGTCTATCATTTCAAATTCAGATTCAGTGTTCATTAGACTATTTCCACTTTATCAAGAGTTTTCACTCTAATAAGAATAATGCATGAGAATAAGTGGAGGTCCATGGTATTTTCCCCACAGCAATTGATATTGAGATTGTAAATTACCTTTTTTTTCTGATGTGAATCAACATTTGTGGTACTGTGGCCATTACAGCAATAGTGCTAAGTTTATTTTTGGGCTGAAGAGTAAATTGGAGTGCCCCCCCTCCCCCCAACAGTTCTTTCTTCTATATGTAGCATATTCAAGATATGTTTCTCTGATATGACAGTGTTTTCACCATTTTGCAAATAACTTTTTTTTTTTTTTTTTTTTTTTGCTTTCAGAATTATTGAAGAGATTGAAGCACTCCAAGCAATTATGCCAGATGAAGTAACAGTACTGCAAGGACACGGGTAATGTATAGAAGACATCAGCATTTTTTTCTTAAGTATTGTTTTATAGCTGTACCTAAACATTTTCTCTCTCACTTAATTTTACATGGATTCCACATTATAAATCATGGAATATAAGACAGTGGAACTCTGACTGGATAATAAAGAAATATTTTACACCAGTGCAACAAATATATAAACTTAGTAAGATGTGTGTGTGTGGAGAGAGAGAGTGATGTTCTTATCAGACAGAAACTACTCAAAGACCTAGTAAATAGATTTTGAATCCTCATCTTGAGATCTTTTTACAGACAAGATATAGGTAACACTTTCTCTAGAAAGTAGTAAGTTAATTTAACATTATGCTAGTAGTCTTTTGTGTACTTAAAGTAAAGTAATCTGTGTTCCTTTTGAATTTCATATATATATATATATATATGTATGTAAATATATGTATATATGTATGTATATATATGTATATATGTATGTATATATATGTATATATGTATGTATATATATGTATATATGTATGTATATATATGTATATATGTATGTATATATATGTATATATGTATGTATATATGTATGTATATATATATATGAATATATGTATGTATATATATATATGTATGTATGTATGTATATATATATGTATGTATATATGTATGTATGTATGTATATATATGTATGTATATATGTATGTATGTATGTATGTATATATATATGTATGTATATATGTATGTATGTATGTATGTGTATATATATGTATGTATATATGTATGTATGTATGTGTATATATGTATGTATGTATGTGTATATGTATATATATATATATGTATGTATGTATGTATGTGTATATATGTATGTATGTATGTATGTGTATATATGTATGTATGTATGTATGTGTATATATATATGTATATATGTACATATGTATGTGCATATATATATGTAAGTATATGTATGTATATATGTATATGTGTGTGTGTGTGTGTGTGTGTGTGTATATGTATATATATATATATATATGTATATATACATATATATACATATATACATATATACATATATATATTTATAGATATATATATATACACATATATACACACATATATATAACATATATATATACATATATATATACATATATATATGTATATAAAAAATATATACATATATATATGACTGCCATGATGGTCCAGTGGTTAGAGCACTGGACTCCGACCCTCGTGGTCCCGAGTTCAGTTCCCCGCCGCAGTAATCGTAAAAATGCCTGTGCTCTGACTGCTGGCGCGAGCCCGAGAAAATTATACATTGCCTTGACACTGCCATATAACATTTCAATAGTGAATTGAGAGACCTGAAGATGGAATCCAGGTGGATTCCGAAACTGTAGTCTCTTTTTCAATTAGATCTAGTTTTACATTGTGGGTGTTTATACCATATATATATATATTTATACATATATATATTTATGCATATATATACATATATACATATATATACATATATACATATATATACATATATACATATATATACATATATACATATATACATATATATATATATATACATATATATACATATATATATATATATGTATATATACATATATACATATATACATATATATACATATATACACACATATACGTATACATATACCTACACATATGTATATATATACATATATGTATACATATATATATATATGTATATATTATCCATACAAACCTTAGGTGAATTACCCTAGCTCTCTTTCAGTCTGAGAGATTTTGTGGACACTAACTATTACTTAATACTTTTAAGCAGGGAAGTAGTAACATATACTATAATTTGAATATTGTGTTTTAAGCTCTTAGTGCAGGAAAGGAAAAACTTGAGGGATATCAAGTGCGAAAACATTCATTGCAGTGAAATCATTGTAATGATTTTGGCAGCTACTTTTAATAAATTGTGGAAGCGTATCTAAACTGCCTGACC
>NC_061828.1:25533493-25535993 GCF_019202785.1 Penaeus chinensis | reverse complement strand
ACGGCTACACCATGAGACTGGCATGAGACCTGTTACTTCCATAATCCGGGATTGCCAACTCATGTTATATGGGCCCCTAGCTTGTTTCCCTGTGGTTGACCCTGCCCATCAGTTTGTGTCTCTGCGAGATAATCCTCGGTGGAGTAAATATATACATGAGTATGAACATTTACATATAAATATATAATATATATATTTTATACACTATGTATATATATATATATATATATATATTCACATGGAAATTAAAATTTTATATCTATATTTATGGTATATATATATACATATATCATCATCATCATAAGGGGGCATACGCATGGCTGTGCTTAGGCACGCCCAACCTTTGCCTCCACCTCCTTTGGTCCCTCCGAGCAGCATTCCTTCCCACCCCCAGCACATCTTGGCAGATCTGATCGCCTTGCTTCAGCCATGAGTTCCATGGCCTTCCCCTTGGTCTTTTCCAGCCTGAGTCAACCCTCTCGGAGATGACCCTACGAGCCGGATCTTACTCAGGAAAATGAGCCACATGCCCATAGAGCTGAAGTTGGCGCTCTCGTATCAGACTGGTAATAGGTCTTGAATCAGTCTCATGGAGTATCCTCTAATTGGACACATGGCCCCTCCAGGTATACCCCATGATTCTGCAAAGACACTTAGTACCAAAGGAGTCGAGATGGGCCTTCAGAGCACTGTTCACCGGGATCATCAGTGCTCTGAAGAGCCTCATCTTAGCTCTCCTAGTCAAATACCGACAGCGCCAAATACTCCTATTGAGTAAGTCCATAACGCCTTAGGGCAGTCTAAATCGTCGAGTGACTTCCCGGCCGGAACCTCCGTCACTCTGCACTACACTACCAAGATAAGTGAAGCTATCCAAGACCCAATGTTCTCACCATCAACTTCCAATAAGTCCCCAAAGTCCTGAACCTGGTCACAACGGTTTCGTCTCCTTATGCAGCACCTCGAGAGCTACTTCCAGGACCTCCAATGTCTCTGCTAGAAACACTGCATCATAGGCAAAGTCAAGGTCTGTGACCTTGAAATTACCAATTGATGCCCCACAGGAACTACGGTTCACGGCATGGCCAAATATCCAGTCCATACAAGTATTGAAAAGGGTTGGGGCCTGGACACATCCCTGTCTCACCCCAGCAGACACCAGGAAAAGGCCAGGGGGGATCCCACGGAGACCCAGTAGGCTCCAGAGACTTTCCCAGTGCACCGAATCGAAAGCCTTCTTGAGATCAACATAAGCTGCAAGCATAGCTTGTTGAAACTTAAGTCGGTTTTCCACAAGGACACGAAGTGCTAAGACAGTCCACAGTTGACTTCTTGGGTGTAAAACCAGACTGCTCAGGTCTCTGTGCTCATAAAAGTTGGTTGCGCACTCGTGCCAAAAGCAAAATACCTTGCTTGGTACACTGTGCAATGTAATACTTCTGTAGTTGCCACAGTCCCTTTAGTCCCCTTTCCCTTTCCAGATAGGGATGACCAAGCCCCTTTTCCAGTCAGGAGGAATGGTACCAGTCTCCCAAATGGCAGACAGGACTGCATGCAAGCCACAGATCATGGCTTCTCCACCCGCCTTCAACAACTCTGCAGCAATCCCACAGACACCTGCCTAGAGACCGCCCTTCTCACCTCTTTGATGGAAGGTGGTGCCTCACTGATTGGTGGGTCAGTCACTAGTGGCTGTGTGCCAGCCAACGGGAATTATGAAGACGGGGGATCTACCCTATACAGTTGCTCAAAGTACTCAGCTCAGCAGGCCCTATACTCACCCGGCTCCAACACAATGCGACCATCCTCTGCCCTCACAGAGCCCATTTGAGAGATGAACTTTAACCCCTTCCCGACGGGTCACGGCTATAGGCATGATAACAAACCGCTCGAAATGTGGCGTGCGGCTGTACGCCGCGGCGGCGTGCCAAAGCACTCCGAGGCAGTGATTCAGCTAGATGCATGTTGCCATGGTTCGCCATTTTTTTTTAGTTTTCTACATCCTTCACCAAGGGGTTAACCAGAGTTCCCTTAGGGTTCGGAAAGCAAGTTGAAGGTCATTTTGGGAAAAATAACCTTCCAACTCTTCCACGATGCCCCTAACGTACCTCTCTTGGTCCATTTTCAAAGAGGCCCTTGTTGAGCGAGACAACTCCCTGTGCAAGACATAGTTCCCATCCAGTCTGGCAGTACAACTTATCTCTATAGTATTCAGTGTCTCGCCCGAGATAACACACCTCCTTCGCCAAGGTCGGACCCCAGGGCACTTCTCAGCAGCTGACAAAATTTCCCGCTTAAAGGTATCCCACAGTTCAGCAGGGTCCTGTAGAGTGCCAAGCACTTCAAACCAATTTGAGACCGGCACTGTATACTCCTGAGCTACCTCCTCACTCTTGAGCCTCTCAAGATGAAACACCTGCTGGTGAGATCTTGGGATGCATCTAGATCTTAGTGTTGCAACAACAAGTCTGTGGTGGGTAGCAAAGAATTTAGCACTCCT
>NC_061828.1:25508493-25513493 GCF_019202785.1 Penaeus chinensis | reverse complement strand
CAGGATATCATCGTTTTTTTATTAACTCAATCACTATGGATTTATGTAATGTCCCTGTAGTTTTTTACAAATTTTGTTACATATAGATGGCTCCACATGTGCTCAGCCACCAAGGAGTCTATCAGAAGGCCCTAGGGACCTCTCCTGATTTCCCAACTCCTTGAAGTTGTGGAAAAATATTTTTTTCTTTCTAATACTATTGATATCAATACTGTTATTATTTTTACTAATATTATGATAATTAGATATTTATTAACTAAGCACTTGTAGGACTTGTTATTATAGTGGGCATGGCATGTATTCTTGCAATACGTGCTGATTCAGTTAAGGTGATCGTCCCAAAATAAGGGAGATAAAGGGTCTAATTGAGTTAGGTAGCCTATGTTATACATACAAGAATGAGGAAACTACCAAAGGACTGTTTGAGCCAAAACCAGATTATTTCTTGAGAGGCACAAAGGCATAAGCGCCAACAAGTAAACTACAGACACAAGTTATTAGCACCAGGTACACCTGTATGGACTTTTGCTTGTTGCAATCTTGCATATGGCACTTGATAATGACATTGCACATAGATATGAGTTTGTGAATGTCCTAAGAACACTTTTATACAAAAAAAAAAAAAAAAAAAATCAGTGATTTATGAAGAAATATTTTGTGATTTTTTTTCATCAAAAATATGAGTTTTGCGTACAGTTATACATGAAACATGCTTTCCATCAAGAGTCCCTGGTAATATGCTGTGGCTTATGTGGGGGTCTATATGCGTACTGAGTTCAAAGCACTAATGTTAACCCAATGGCGTCGGGTCATGCCTATAGGCGTCATAACAATACGCCCGAAATGTAGCGTGCGGCTTCATGTACCGAATTCACGTGCTTAGAGTCGGCGCGTTGACGCGGTTCACCAGAGCGTAGAGTTTTTTTTAATTTTCTATACCCGTCGCCATTGGGTTAAGAAATAAAAGTATAACTAATGATAATAATATTTTGGTTTGGATTCGTTCTAATGGTTGTTACTATCCAACGTCAGCAAATTTGTTTTGATTTGAAATTGGTCATTTCCATTATAATGAGCACTTCAGTATGAAACCCACCCCATGGTTGGAATTTTGAACTTTGGAAATATAAGTGAAGTATTGATTATTTTATGTTGAAGATGACGGTACACAGTGATACTTGCTCTAAAATATAAACTATATGGAATTTTGAAATGGGTCTTATTCATTCGTTTGTAAGGAGTTGATACAGCTAGCACACCCTTTTCATGCCTTTCCAGTAAGAAATGCAACATGGGGACACTACCGTTGGTCATAGGTACCATAAATATAGAAAATGTTGACCCCACCCAGGTGTCCAATCATTTTGTTCACTTATTTGCAAAGATAATGTGCTCAAATGACTGAATGCTAACATTGTAATGATTGACCATGCTCAATGGACATTTTTTACAAATATCAATAAAGGGAAAGATTTTATCTAGGGGAACTAATATTTTTTTCTTAATGTTAAAATGAGTTTACTTCTATTAAAGGAGGATGATTAAAATGGTTCATCTTATGTGTGTGTGTTTACGTACATATCGAGCTTCTCAAAAATTAAAATCCCCCCCCCCCCCCTTTGGACCATTGCAAAAATTGAATGGCCTTGGAAATTCTTGCCGTAAAATAATTTTACCTGTGCTTCTATAAGTCTCTAATTTAAACCAGTTTCTTGCCTTCAAGTTAGAATCTTATTCATATAACAGTTCTCCATTTCTTCACTATCAGATTTTCCAAAAAGTAAAAAAAAAAAAAAAAAAAATAGAATAAAGAAATTATTAGTAATTTCTGGTTTAGATTAGTTGTCTTTATGATTTAATGCATTTATAAAATGTTTCAGACAGGAATCTCTACTTTCACTAGAAAAAATAATAATGAAAAATAAATAAATAAATACCTTTACAAAGTATAGTCCCTATTGATAATTTTGATTAACTTGGTATTAATCTCATCAGAAAGTATACTAAATTTGCTGTGTATATATATATATATATATATATATATATTATATATACATTCAGATAATCCCCTACTTAAGAACATTCTACTTACGCACATTCCATACATACAAACAAAATTTGTAAAATACTTAAGTCCAAAAAATTGTTTGAAAGATGCTAGCAAACTTCAAATTTCCCGGGCGTGAATATAGTTCACGAGTCTGTCAGGCCGTGGCGCTGCTGTGCTCACTCAGCTGTGCGCATCACTCGCCTTCCCTCCCGCCATAAACATGAAAGCATTTCTTCAGTGTGTCCTCGTGTACCGACAATTTTTGTGCCATAATTCGCTTTACCTGAATCACCATTAAATAATATTAAAAGCATTACATGTCTTACTTATTGGGATTTATTTACAGGTATTCTTAATGTAAACAAAACTTCAAAACAATGGGAAAAAAAGGCAATAGAGACCCGACTTTCGACATACAAACAAATTGACTTACAGACAGCCTCTCGGTCCCCATTATGTCCATAAGTTGGGGACTTACTGTATATATATATATATATATATATATATATATATATATATATATATATATATATATATATATGTATATGTTTGTATATATGCATGGCCCAAAAAATTTATACTATAGTTCACCAAGGCAGACAGTCAGAAAAACAGAAAGTGAATTGAAATTCATAAATTGGAGTATGTTATGACCTTCCTGTAGAGTTGATCAAAGTGAAGAATATTTTTTAGGTAATTCAGGGATAAGTTCGACCTCTGGAACAGCCTGGTGGAATGTCCAAAAAGAATTGATCTTTATTTAAACCATATGGGGGGTGCCCCATTAAAATTATACATTAGATAAATCACTATTTTATACTCTATAACATGCAAAAGAAATCAGCTATTGGCACGGATGGCAAGAAAACATGCCATGCCCACTGTAATATAAGTTTATTTATTGTATTAATAATCACCAAGGACCTTGACTTTTGGGAAATGAGTTTTGTATCATTTCATTGTCTTAAATATTACCAAGATTTTGATAACAATTTAATAATCACAACATCAATTACAATAATAACAGGATTGATATCAGTTGTATTAAAATGAAAAACACATTTTTCCGCCATTTCAAGGAATGAGGAAATTAAGATAGGTCACTAGGGCCTACTAATAGATTCCTTGCTGGCTGAGCACATGGACAAAATTCACAAAGAATTACAGGGGATTGAACATAAGCACATGGTGGTTGGGTTAAATCAGGCCCATTCATCTGCAAGATTGAATACATTGGTTAAGCACAGTGCAGCTAGTGGTGCTCTTGAGACTTCTTGCTGAATTTACACTATACCCTGTAAGGATTGCCCCAAGTTTTCTATGGGTGAAACCGGTAGAGCTTTCAAATAAAGAGTTAATGAACATAAACATGATGTTATATATCCCAGGGAATCAAATGTGTGTTTCATTCAGTTACATAATAAAGGTCACCAGTTTAACTGGAAAAGTGTTAAATTTATATAGAAGAAAAATTCTAAAAGCTCTGTTAATTAGAAAATTGCCAAATTTTAACTGGAGTGTTGGTTAATGGGGCTTAGATGACCTTATCTCTTTGTTGGTTAGTAAAGCCTTCCCCAGACTCTTTGACCTTGACCCTCTTCCTGAGGCCTGATTCAGTTATTGTTTGTTCTGTCTCTACTATATATTCTTGTCAAAATTGTCTCCATGTATCCACTTTGGTTTATTATTCGTCTGAAGAGGAATTTGTGTGTACTTATGTATATGTATATGTATTGGTATATATATGTATAGGCATATATATGTATATGTATATATATATGTATATATATGTATGTATACATATACGTTTATATATGGACATATATGCATATGTATATATATACATATAACTAATGATAATAATATATATTTCATATTTATGGATATGTACATATATATCCAAATACATATATATATGTATACATATGTATATATATGAATATATATATACACATATGTATATATACGAATATATATGTATACATATGTATATATACGATTATATATGTGTGTATGCACATATGTATATGTACATATGTATATGTATATATATAGATATAAATAGATATATGTGTGTTTGTAAAAGACTGTAGATGCCTCTAAACATTGTTTATGACTGGTTGGGCTGTGATAGTGGTTAGATGGCTTGACTATTTATTCAGGAAGAGTACTACACAGTGAAGGGAACACACGAGACAATATCATAGGGTAAGCGCTGAGCGTGGCGTCACATGTCCAGCCAGCCAGCCCTACAGGGCCAGAGGATGGTGGTGACCTTGTTAGGATGACTTCTGGGAGCAAACTGAAAGACTGGGTCATCCTCAAGCAAAGCAGCAAGCATCCACTAGAAACAAGGCATAGGACGGCCGCTGCAGGCCATGTGGGGGAAGCGAGGTGAGGTCACTGTTTCTGCTGTCTACATCTGCTTAACCCAATGGTGACGGGTCACGCCTATAGGCGTCATAACAATACGCTCGAAATGTGGCGTGCGGCTGTCCGCGGCGGCGCGCCAAATCGCTCCGAGGCAATGATTTGGCTTGATGTACCGAAATCACGCGCTCAAAGTCGGCGTGTTGCCGTGGTTCGCCAGAGCATAGAGTTTTTTTTAGTTTTCTATACCCGTCGCCAATGGGTTAATGACCTGCCATATTGGTTTGCCACCTACTAATGCTTCGCCCTCGAGGTGCCTTAGATTGGCTTCAAAGGGTGCCCTAATTTTGGCTGGTCCTGATCAGCTGGTCCTCTCATTCTCACGTGCTTTGTCCTTGGTCCATCTTTGTTGCTGCTCATCCTTGTCTTCATCTTCCTCCTCCTCAACTTCGAACTTGTTCAGACTTCCTCATGGTCTACGTCCATATCTAACTTGGTGACATACTTGTCCACACATCCTCGCAGATCTTGTCCAGGTCCTTCTCGGCTGCATGCTCATCCATACATCCTCATAACCTTC
>NC_061828.1:25470993-25483493 GCF_019202785.1 Penaeus chinensis | reverse complement strand
TATATATATATATATATATATATATGTATATTATTGTACACACACATATATATATATATATATAATGTAATATATATATATATATATATATATAAAATATATATATGTAAGTGTGTCCATACAGTCTATATACACACACACACACACACACACACACACACACACACACACACACACACACATATATATATATATATATACATATATACATATATATATATATATATATATAGAGAGAGAGAGAGAGAGAGATGAAAGATGGAATAATGCAATGCCGTAATGATATAGATATATAACAACAAGTATACATATACACACACACACACACACACATACACACATCATCATCATCATCATTTTGGGGCTAACGCCGGCAGGGGCGCATAGCCGCATCCACCTTTTGTTTCCACCTGCGAGGGTCCCTCATGGCGAGCCGCCAGGCAGGGGCCCGGCCCATCTCTAGTTCCTCACGACAGATTTGATCGATCTGCCCAAGCCACGATCTTCTCGGTCGTCCCACAGGCCTCTTCCATCTAGGGTTGTCTCGGACAGAGACAACCTGATGGGCAGGATCATCCTGTGGGAGTCGAGCCAAGTGGCCATATAGCCTGAGTTGGCGATCACGGATTGTGCAAGTAACAGGTCCTGTTCCGGTCTCACGGTGCAGCCGTTGGTTGGACACATGGTCCCGCCAACTGTACCCCATGATCCGGCGCAAGGATCTGTTACAAAAGGCATCAAGACGAGATTCCAGAGCACAAGATAGTGTCCAAGTTTCACTACCATAGAGTAAAATTGGCAGTATCAGGGCCTTGAAAACAGGTAACTTGGTCCTTTTGCACAGGTACCGACATCTCCAAATACTCTTGTCGTGAGATTTCATGACCCCTGCTGCCAGGCCAATCCGTCTACTGACGTATCGACTGGACAGGGTCTCCTAGCAGGCCCCCAAAATCCTGGATCTTGGTCTTGGTCCAGGAGACCTCTAGCCCCAGGGGCTTCGCTTCATTGCTAAATGCATCAATATACACTCATATATATATATATATATATATATATATATATATATATATATATATATATATATATATATATATGCATACATATATGATATATATCATATATATATATGTAAATATATATCACAATCATACACACACACACACACACACACACACACACACACACACACACACACACACACACACACACACATATATATATATATATATGTGTGTGTATATGGATGTGATATATATATATATATATATATATATATATACATATGTATATATACCTATGTATATACATATATATATGTCCATATTTATCTATCTATATATTGTATATATGTATGTATATATATCTATATATCTATATACATATGTATTCTGTTTGCCTTTTATGTTCAGTTTGCTTTTTATGATGAGTTTGCCTTTTAATGTTCTTTTTCATTATTGTGTGATGTTTGTGCATGTGTTGATTTTTAAAAGTCTTTTGTCTTGTCCTTATTTTACCTTTGTACGTTTTCTTAAATATCCCCGTTTTTCAGTTTTCAGTTTTCTTCTGCTATTCTTATGCTAATCCTTGTTATTTTTTTTTATCTCTGTAATTTAATTGTTTTATTGTTAAGTTTTAGTTATTATTTTTATCATCCAATTATTTGATCATCCAATTATTAGCAATTGCGAGCATTTTTACGCCAAAAAGTAGCCGCACATTATACTAGGGCCACTCACTCATGTATGGTGTATGAGACACTGTAATGCTTAGACCCCTTTTTTCCAGACGCAGCAACAACAAACAATAAATCGTATGCCACAGGAGTTACCCTGGTGTCCGGAGCCTCTCGTCACGCTCGGCATTGTTGTTTCTGAGTCGTTTAAAGTAATATTATAGAGTAAAACTCTAAAACTTGTGCTTTGCCTGCACCTTCAGTGCTTGCTTTTGCAGGTTACACGAGACTACAGTAAACGTAGTCAGCACCCCACCTCAGACCCGCAGCACTCTTCTACACTAGGGTAGCCCTTACGGGCATTGACCCCTGGGTAGGGAGGCCCAGTAGTCTGGGGCGTCCTTTGGGCGCACTTTTTCTATACTCTGAATTTTCTTCTTCTCTTCATGTGACTTCCCTGAGCCTACCGGAGTACCCTTGTGAGCTCCCGTATTCGCCTGGGGGTTGGGCATCGAATTACCGTCCTTCGCATTAGGCAAGTTCGGCGGTAAGGAGGTGTCTTCCACATAACTCGATCCCTCTTTGGTACTGGAGAACGCAACCAGGCATCTACCGGGGCGGGGGGGGGGGGGGGGGGTTGAGGGCGGAAACTGCCACACTCTTCTCTTAGCTATTGCTGTTTGGTTGATTATCAATAGTTAAGGGTTACCCCTTCTCCTCAAGAAGAGGGGACGACTCATGACATTCTCAAGCCGAACGCGACTTTGAACAATGGAACCCTACTGTTCACAAACGAGAGCGACGAGTTTTTGCAATCCCTCCAGAGAATGCAAGGTATTTGACTGCGTGAATGAAAATCAATCGCTTTTGAATGTGAGCCCCTTCATTATCAAGAAGGTCCTTGATGGTCAAGTGGACGGCGATTTTGATTTTGTCCGGAAATTGCGAGATGGTAGCCTCCTTGTAAAAGTGCAATTCAACTCCCAGATTAAAGACTTACTTAAACTGACGCAGATACATGATTTGAAAGTGAAAGTAACCATCCCTATTGGCCCCAATACCTGCAAGGGAGTAATCTTTAGCAGGTATTTGAGGACAATGGCGGAGGGTAAAATTCTTGAAAATATGAAGGCCATAGCGTAGTGGACGTGAACTGCATGACCAAGAAAGACGGGAATGTGCAAACAAAAACCGGACTGTGCTTTTTGACTTTTGCTTCAAGTAAAACTCCTGAGTATGTCACGGTTGGATACGAACGTGTCCAAGTACGACCTTACATTCAAAAACCTATGCGCTGTAATAGATGCCAGAAATTTGGACACACCTCATTATGATGCAGTGATAAAGATACTAGTAAATTTACTTGTGGTAAATATGCTGGAGATCATGACACTGCGATATGTACTGAGAAAACACTCAAATGTGCTAACTGTGGAGGTCCCCATCAATCTAGCTCCGCCGAGTGCAGCAACTTGAAGGAGACTGAAATATTAGCATACATGAGAGGGCATGATGTTAGTTACCATGAAGCCAAGAGGAAAGTTGAAGGTTTGACTAACTAACCCAGTACTACCTACGCTTCAGTAGCAACTAACAACACTTCCAGTGCAAACGGCATCAGTCAGGAACTTGCGGCTAAAGATAAAGAAATTACGGAATTAAAGGAAACGGTAAAGGAATTAATGAGTCATATTAAAGAATTGAAAAATACAATTCAACAAATTGTTGAATCAGCCCAGCAAAAGCAGCAGCATCATAAGGAGGATGATACCAAGACACAATCTGGATCGCACCTTCTCTTCCAGGCGGCTCCTGTTAGGACTTCATCTGGTGTTTGGTCTCTTTCTCGGAACAGATCATTTTCCACCGAGGGCCTCCCCGACAGCGAGACGCAGGACATGGAGGCTAAGGTCTCCAAAAATACCCATGGGAGGCCCCTGGGTAGCGAGGGAGAGGAGGACGAATCTCCCTCCCAGAAAAAAAAGAAAATTAAAACTGGGCAGACAAGGCACTTCCAATCCCCATGAAACGTAATCTTCGCGTTAACCATTATACCATTGTATAATTAGGTCTTAGATCTAAAGTAAATGACCTTAAATTATTAGTCTCATCCTATGCTCCCGATATTATAGTCCTCCAAGAAACGCACTTAGACACCTCGTCTCTGATGATGTCGTTCCGCTGAGGAACTACCATCTGTGTCGGAAGCATCGAGAGGCTAGGGGGGGGGGGGGGGGGCAGAATTGCCATGTACATCCATCAAAGCCTCCCTTTCACTGAAGTGACTATTGGTTCTACTTTTGAATTTGTCGCATGCAAAGTAAAATCAATAACACGTATCTGACTACACGTTCAGTTTATTGCCCCCCTGATAAAGTGGTAATTTATGAAGAGCTCTTTGCTCTTCAGGATAGTCAGCCACAAAATGAAATAATTTTAGGTGATTTTAATGCTCATCATACGTTATGGGCATGATTAATGAGTCTGATCTGGTCCTTCTGAACGATGGTAGTCCGACGCGGGTGGACGATAATACCGGTAATTTGAGCTTTATTGACTGGTCTCTTCATCAATAGCAGCAAAGTGCCTGTGGCACACCATTGACGACTCATTGGGAAGCGATCACCTTCCTATTTTAATTGAATATTCCTGCGACACAGTAAGAATGCCTTCAGCACCTGGGGTGCCTTCACAAGGAGCGTCAACCTTGTGAAGAGAAACAATTGATGATAAAGTAAACAATATTCAGAATTCGATTATAGAAGCAGCATTGCTATCCATTCCTAAAACTTCAACAGAGCGTTAAGCATAGAGTTCCATGGTGGACACCAGATTGCCGCAAGGCGCTGTGCCAACGCAATAGGGCCTACAGGCTTTTCAAAAATAATATCAATAACGGGAACTTTTGCAATACAAACAAGCAAGAGCTAGGGCTCGTAGAATAATTAGACAAGCAAAAAGAGACTCCTGGCGAAGCTTTGTCTCTCTAATAAATAGTAATACAACAATATAAGAGGTTTGGTCCACAGTTAATAAAATAAATAAGAAAAAACATCTTTCAAATTTAAAAACACTCACGATGGAACCAATTTCGATTCACCTAGAGACATTGCTAATGCACTCGCCAGGCAGTTCTCTCACACCAGCAGCTCAGACAATTACCATCCCGCATTCCTGACCATCAAGGAAGCGGCTGAGCTGCAACCTATTCACTTAGCCACAGATGATGACTTTGATTACAATAAAGATCTAACAATGGATGAGGTTCTCCGAGCCCTAAAACCTGTAGAGGAACATCCCCAGGCCCCGATAAGATTCGATATGAGATGATAAAGCATCTTAAACATGATGCCATGATTAAGTGTACAATGAAATACAAGAAGTGTACAATGAAATCTGGAAAAGCCACACTTCTCCAAACTCATGGCACTTCGCCCACATCATTCCCATATTGAAAGGAAAGGGTAATCCCAGGTTTGCCATCTCCTACCGCCCAGTTGCGTTGACAAGTTGCTTATGCAAGGTCATGGAACGAATTGTTAACAGTAGGCTATTGCATTTTTTAAATACCAGTAATTTACTAGTTGACGAGCAGTGCGGCTTCCGAAAGGGACGCTAAACTCTCAGTCAACTACTAAAACCGGAAAGCCATATTCAAGAGGCAATTGCCAAAAAAGATTATTTAATTTCAGTATTTTTAGATATAGAAAAAGCCTACGACAATTGATTGTAGACTCAGTTGGAAAGACCACATTGGTCAGTTAAAGAATAAATGTCAAAAAGCACTAGATTTATTAAAGTGCATTGCTGGTAATAAATTGGGAGCTGAAAGAAAGTCATTCCTAATGATATATAAAGCCCTGATTAGGTCTAAAGTAGATTATGTGTCAATGCTGTGCAGAATGTTTGTTTACGTGTGTGTCTTGGAGCCTTGAAGTGCACTCGGATCGAGCGTCTTGAGGTGGAGTCATCCGACATAGACGCGGCCAGTTAGCACTGACCTATGCCGCAAAAGTGGCTCGAGACCCGAGCCATCCCAATGGCAATGGAGGCATTAGGCCCTTTGCCACGCGACTCCACGACCTCGTAGAGAAAGTCGATAGATCTCTCTGCTATCGATACCCTGTTTCAGTCAAACATAGCTAAGGCCATGGCGCCAGCGGTTCAGAGAGATCCTTATTAAACGTCTACCTTTTTTTCATATATATACCGACGGCTCGGGTGCGGGTGTAAGGTCGATTGAATGTCAATTGAAGTTTCGACTGCTGAATCATAGATCGATCTTTCTTGCCGAACTTTTTGCCACTGATAAAGCTATCGATTTTACACTATCGACGACACACGATAGAATAATTATTTTTTTCAGGTTCATTAAGTTCACTTAAAGCTACTGAATCGTTAGAAACCACTAAAATTAATTACTGGGTAATATTCGTAAGTTACATGGTGCCAACAAATCAATCAAGCTAATCTGGGCACCAGGCCACTCTGGTATCCAAATTAAAGCCTGACCATAAAGTGAAGGTAAAATGGAAATAAAAATAAGGCCAAAGCAATAAACACGTAAGTAAAATCATGTGAAATATCACCGAAGATAAAAAAAAGGAAAACGAAATGACAAAGAATGCGAATTAAAACACTAAAGAGGCCGGCTAAAACTGTTTGTGAGGACAACTAATTATTGATGGATACATCTGCAAAATATGCATTTAGTTCGTGAAGTGTTTAAGAACAGGTATACAGCGTAAAATAGATGTTTGAATAAGAATGAGCAGCCAACTACTTTATCTTTTAAGTATGAAACTGTGACGGTTGTGGGATGTCACTAAGTTCCTTGGGAGGAGAAAGAATCACGTCAGTGTCTCGGAGCAGACTGATTTATTTACCGTGTACACACAGTATGTGCGAAACATGCTGTCGCGGTTGTTTCGCGAAACGCAAATCAGTAAGGCCACTTGTTTCATGTGGTAATCCGCTGATCACATCTATAATGTAAGAAAACATACCTGGTTCGTATACTTAAAAGCAAGTAAAAGACTTAATAAAAGACTAAGCATGATAAAAGAATAAAATTGGGCTGCAAAATATAACCCCACAGACATTATTTAGTTATTTATGTATGGGGAGAAACAGCCCAGGCCAGGTAAGCAAGCTCATTAAGACGGCAGACTAATAGGTATACACTTCGTTTTGGAGTTGTATGCTGCAATGTTGCACGAAGACAGGTTCCTCAGCTTACATATATATATAAAGCTACTAAAAAAATATATATCATAAGGGGGCATACGCATGGCTGCGCTTTGCCACGCCCAACCTTTGCCTCCATCTCCCGGGGTCCCTCCGAACAAGCTTCATGCAGCATTCCTTCCCACCCCCAGCACATCTTGGCAGATCTGATCGATTTGCTTCAGCCAAGAGTTTCGTGGCCTTCCCCTTGGTCTTCTCCAGCCTGGGTCAAGCCTCTCGGAGATGACCCTATGAGCCGGATCTTCCTCAGGAAAACGAGCCACATGCCCATAGAGCTGAAGTTGGCACTCTCGTATCAGACTGGTAATAGGTCTTGAATCAGTCTCATTGAGTATCCTCTGACTGGACACATGGTCCCTCCAGGTATACCCCATGATTCTGCAAAGACACTTAGTACCAAAGGAGTGTCCAGGTCTCACACCCATAGAGTAGGACCGGGATAACCAGTGCTCTGAAGAGCCTGATCTTAGTTCTCCTAGTCACACACACACATTTTATATATATATATATATATATATATATATATATATACATATATATATACATTTATGTATATGTATATATATAGATATATACATATATAAATGTACCTTTTTCCCATCTCATAGGAGTTATTTCCCCCAAAAAAGCATATAAATGTTGCCTGTGTCTTTTGCATTCAGGTAGACTTGTGCATGTTTATTAAGGCTTTGGGCTTGCGTAAGGACCGCCGCCGCTGGAATCGTCTTGCAGAAATAAGGTCTTATCTGAAAGAAATCATCCAGTGCAATCTATGTATTAGCGAAACAAATGAAAAATCAAGGGAAAGTAACAAAACGTGCTCATGTCTACAGTAACGTCTGGCTATGTGTGCGATTGATTAATCAACTACTTGACGCACAGGTACCCTCTGGAAGGTGAAATTAGCTTGTTGGTGTTGGTAATACTGCGTCCTTCCTTTCAACGCCAGCCCAGGAATCTCCGCCATCATCAGTGCCTTCGTGTTCTTCAGGGCGGGGCTGCAAGAGTAATTAAAAATAGTGTCACTTTACAGACACAACTAAGCCAGATAAGCGATCAAATCATATTCCGAAAGTAAACGGAGAATGCTTAAAGCTATCAGCAGAAAAAAGTGGAATGATAATCTCACTTATGAACATAAAACGACAAAGCGTATGATAACAAAGAAACCAAAAGGGAAAAATATGAATAAGTAAGAAATTGCCAGATGAAACGTGGAAAAAGGGGAAAATGTCTTAGCATATATGTTAGGAAAACCTGTATCTTTGCGTTCTAATTTTCATATTACAGCTGAAATTTATGTCATTAATAATATTACAATGATTATATCTAAGAATATTACTATCATTATTTCCTTACACTTGATTATATCTAAGAATATTACCATCATTATATAGCAAGGCAAAATGAAAATTAATCATGCATACAAGTCAAGAACACTTACGAGAAACGAGAGTATGGAATGGCCATGACCAGTACATGAGCACCACGATACGAAAACCGAAAAACGCCCTCGAAGTATCCGGTCGCTGCGGGCAAATCCAGGCCGAAACACTGTGGACAAATATTTTCAAGTTAATATTATCGTAGACAAAAGGAGAAGCATCACTGGGTGCGGCTGAATTTGAGTTGAAGCACCTAAAAGTTTAAAAGGAAATGATTTACCTTTGTTTCTCTCTTTTTTATTCTTTGAATTCTTTTGTATTATCAGTTGTATTATCGATCCTTGATTTATTTCAGGCATCAGTTCCAAACCGAGTAACACGGCACCAGATTACAATCAACGAATTTAAAGTCATTATTCTGATCTCTTGTTCTAAGCACAGCATTAATTTGTGAAACATACGAAGGTGTAGTGTGCTGTAAGGAAGGGAAGGCTGAGGTTAAAGTGCAATGGTAACGTGTCGTCCTTTAAAAGGGTCGGCGGTTCGCGTTCCGCCCAGGCACGAGAAGTTTCAGTTGTCGCCGGTGGCGAGGCACCATGGTGGGTATGGACCAAGCTCAGACGAGTCAGTACCAGCTGGCAGAAACTAATAGCGTTGGCATTAGTTGGCATAGACATTCATAGGCATAGCCTGGGCTTGACTTGGCTTCACGCGGAACGGTTGCCCATACACTACTCAGATCTACTGTTCTACTCTGTTTAACTCTGCCGTGCACTCGTTGTGAGAGATGCTGACAGCGAGTGAAAATGTCATTGCTTACTTGCATAAATCATTATATACCGTGCTAGAACAGAATTTCGACCATGCCATTGCTTAGATTACCGTAAAAAAAACGTGAAGATGTTCTCTCTCTCTATCCATCTGTCACGCTCGCTACCCCCCCCCCCCCCCTCTCTCTCTCTCATGCAGTTTTCAATTCTCTAAGCATACTTTTTCTCTTAACTTTCTATAAATAAGGTTAAGAATGATATAGTTCTATATATTTTCACTGATTAAACAGGTCATGATTCCTCAAGCACACTCAGAATAGGCCTGCGCTAGTTTGGGTTTGTACATACTGACTGAATTAACGCAGGCCTCGTGCGCGTCTTGTCAAGCTGTACAAACTGGCCCCATACACCCACAAAATGAACTACCTCTATTGTGCTGGAAATTTACACAGTTCATCTGAGCGTGTATGGAGATCTTTAAAGATCATCTAGACAATATTTATATTTTTCCTACTTGGTAGAAGAGTAAAGTAGCATTACTGCTATAGATACTGGCTGCACTCCGTTCAGTCTTAGAAAAGAAAAACTAGCAACTTATCCTAGATCCTATATAGCATAATAAGATTTGGGCAAAAAAATCTAAATAATAACAACAATAATGATATTGATAATGGTAATGGTAATAATGGCAATTATAGTAATGGTGATAATGACGATAATAATTATAATTACAATATTGGTAATATTGTCATCATGGTTTTATCTCTATCATCATTACCATTATTATGTCATTATTATCATCATTATCATTTCATATCATTAGTTTAATATTAGTGCTGCTGCTGATGGTGGTAATGATAAAATTATAGTTATGCTAATATTATAATCATTTTCATGTTCTTCATAATCACAATCATTATAATTATTTTTTATTGCTATTGTTGTTATTATCATATCTTATTACATTTTTTAAAAATTATTGTGGTCCTTTGTGGGGGTGCGCGTCCAAAGGTAGTCCCAGACCCATTCCCCTAAAATGCGTTTATTAAATGTTTTGTTAATCTTATTTTTCTTCTGTAGTATAAGCATTGATATACTCACATTAATGCACTCTACCTCGGGATTGTAGTGCATTAACATGAACATATCAATGCTTATGCTAAATATGAAATTGTAAAGTAACAAAACATTTGATGAACGTATTTACGGGTAACTGATATGAGAACACTTTTGGACGTGTATACCTTTATTTATGTGATGCTGTGATTACTACTACTACTACTACTACTACTATAACAATTACTATTACTAGTAGTGGTGGTAGTAATTTTGTTTAAGGCGTGCCGTTATTTTCCTATTTTTAGGGGGGGGAGGCCTGACACGTCTCTGGATCAGACTTTGGCGCTCTGCACCATTTTCCCGCCTTTATATATTTGCCAAAACATGATTTTTTTTATATCATTCTCAGTTTTAAACGAAACGAAATATGAGGTGGTATAATATCTTAGGAATAACGCTTATATTGTGACTAATGAAAACCAACTAGATCTGAAAATAATATACATGAGCCGAGCCGAACATGCAGAAGAAATGTCACGTGCACCATTTATTTACGCTGCATTATATTAAAAGAAGTCAGATACAAATCATTTATAAATGTACTAGAAAGGACAAATACTAATTATGCACAAACTAAAGAAAATCGTCAGTTAACAAATGTTTACAAAACAAGTTTGTACACTTGACACTGTTGCCTTTTGAGATCATAGTACCCTTGTCGAGAACGCCTGCATGTCCGTGATTACTTCGAGGGTCGCTCATCACTATATAAACCCTTATAATCAACTGGGATTTCACTTAAAACCTTTGCACTTATTATAAAGACAAATTTGTTATGGAATTAAAATTATTTTGTAGCTTAACTGTATACTTTAACATTGAGGAATTTACTTACACAATTTTTTTTTATATTATTACTATAATCAGTAAAAATATGAAGAACTGTAAATTTACGACGATCTTCAGGGTTCCACTGACCAATGAGCAGACTTGTTTCAAATGTATCTAGGCTCCAGCTAACAGAGTTAAATAAGCAGACGACAGAAGTGTGCAATGACATTTGAAAATGTCCTTTTTTTCCAAACTCACGGTACTTCGCCCACATCACTATTCCTCTACTAAATGGAGTAGTAAATTCCAGATCCACCCAAATGCGATGGCAGAAGGGATATGCCCAAAAACATTTAAATAATGAGACAACGAAAATGCCCAATCTTAGACAAAGAAAATGCCTACAACATGACAGGCGATATGCATCATTCAGAAAACTTTAGGATTTTGGATTACTTGGAAATTTTATTTGTTTGAATCAATACTTCAAAAGTTAAACTTTTTTTTTTTTTTTCAGTCAAATTATTCCCACATTTTTGAATAGGTAAACAACATCCTTCAAGACAGTTTCTTGATGACTGATACTTTACTATCTTCAATACTCCCTGTATACTGATGGTAGGCGCTGGATGTGGCTTGACTGAGCCCTGCAGTGTAGTTTCAGGTTTTCCACTAGAAGAGTTTTGGTATGTTTTTTTTTTTTTTTTTTTTTTTTTCCACATGGCACAGCCACTTTTAGGCAATCACCAAATATCTATTTAAAAATGGTCTTTACTCTATCTACAAATATCAGTCAATAAAAAAAATGTAAAAAAAAAAGAAAAAAGTGTAATGAAGTGCATTTCTGATGATCATCAGGGAGTGGACAAGAAGCCTTGACTAATAATATATAAAACCCTTATTGAATCTTAAGTAGATTCCGGGTCATTCTTGGCAGCATGCTAAACTTTGAAAAGTTTAGATATTGAGCATAATATTTATTTGCCTGCGTGTTTTGGAGCCTTAAAATTTGTTCGAATCCACTGAGGGAGAGTCAAGAGTCTCCCTCCATTTCTGATGGGACTAGCAAGTGCTAATTTAGGCTTGTACAAAAATTGATATTGATTATAATCAATCAAATGCGCAGTTTGTACATACATTAGTGAGGGGAACTGGATAACAACCTCTCCTCTCCATATACATCAGTAAGGGAAACAGCATACCAAGCCCTACGAATTTGTTACGCATCTCCTCCCCCTGTGAATATCTCTCATGAGTTATAGGGAAACAAAGAGGAAAAACTGTTTACTGTCATTATGGAAATTATAAGCAGTGCACAAAATATTGAATATAATATTGGAATTCAACTTGTGTTCTATCTAACACATCATGATAAACAGATATATCGCATGAAGTACTGGGAATAAACAGAGGTGAATCTGTTTCTTATCATTTGGTGTATATGTCATAACTATGACATCACCCAACCCCTCTTACTAACCTTTCGACCCCAAAACTATACACGACCAAGAAGTTTATCGACTCCCTTTTAAC
>NC_061828.1:25438493-25443493 GCF_019202785.1 Penaeus chinensis | reverse complement strand
GGGGGGGAAAAGAAAAAAAAAAAAAAAAAAAGTCGAGGGCTGAGTCCCAAGGTTGGGGAGTTCCCCAGCATTGGGTCCCAGTCTCCGCCTCCTAAGCCACCCCACGACAACAACGGGCAAAGGATTGAGGGGGATCTTTATAGAAGCTCTCTTTCTTCATCACCGTGGCTGCAAGTTGGAGTATACACAATCATTGGGTTGTACCTTTTGCTTAGTTTTATTGTTGCTGAAGCCAGAGAATTCCACATTTTTTTTCTAAACGTTTGTGAACTAAGAAACCTACCCCTATTTCCTGCTTGCTTCACTGGGGTTTACCTCTCCAATAGTACACGTGTCTATCATTTAGTATCTTCTGTCCTTCGTCCTACTACATCCCATTTACTTAAAGAGTTCAAGTAATGCTAGCAAGTCAGATTCAGTTCCAATTGTCCTTGCATGTGAAAAGGTTTATGAAGATGGGGCGGCCTGCTTTTAACCAGAGATTTTTAGCACCCTCTGCTCCGAAGCAATCCCAATTGCTGCCATAACCAGGGGATCCCCTCGCCTCTGGAAAATGAGGGCCATTGCTCTGTTGTGCAGTCACAGCTTAGGTGTAACTTGGTTACACACACACAGATATATGTATATATATCTATATACATATATACTTATACATATTTACCTACACACACCTGTACATATATACACATAGACATATACATATGTATTCACACATGTATATATACATATATATGACTGCCGCGATGGTCCAGTGGTTAGAGCACTAGACTCCGACCCTCATGGTCCCGAGTTCAATTCCCCGTTGCGGCGGTCGTAAAAATGCCTGCACTCTGACTGCTGGTTCCAGCCCGAGAAAACGACATGTCGCCTTTAGAAGTCGAGCGCGGGTGTTATAGGGGAAGTCACCACCGTGGTACACGTGTTGGCGCGCCGAAACGTGGTTGATTAGGAAGGGCATCCTATCAGGCAATTGTAACACTGCCATATAACCAATAGTGAATTGAGAGATGCCTATGTCCTGCAGTGGCATGAATGGCTGTTAAAAAAAAAAAAAAAAAAATTTCGTATATACATATACATGTACATAATTGCATGTGTATGTGTATATATGAATATATATATATATATATATATATATATATATATGTACGTATATAAATGTATATATATATATATAGGTGTACGTATATACATGTATATATACATATGTATGTATGTATATATGTATATATATGTACATATATATGTATATATATATACACAAATATGTATATATATATAAGTATATATATATATATATATATATATAAACACACAAACATACATACACACATCCGTACGTATGTACGAAACACACACACACACACACACACACACACACACACACACACACACACACACACATATATCTGCTGGACCGATGAAACTTTTGACATCTCTCAATGGGCACTAAAAAATAAAATGAATCAAAAAGTCTAATTTCTTTATTGACATGTTACTCTATACAATATAATACAAATATCTGATGGGCCTCACATGTTGATCTTGAATGACATTGAAATCTGTAAAGTAGGAAAAAAATACAAAATAAATAAATACACATGAAGCAAACATTTTTGACTGAATTGAAGATAATTAATTAAACAGCAATCATAATATTAATTCAATAAATCAGTGGCATATTATGAATATGTAAACTCCAACTAACCTGAAAATTCAAGCAGACTAATCCGCACATCAAGAGTTTATTCTTCTTCGTCCTTTAGCTTTCCACTGTAGAATGGAATAAACTGAGTGATCACTTTCCAATCTGTGATATAAACTCCAAGGGTAGCAGCTCCAGCCCCAAATATTGTCATAGATGGCATCCTGAAAGATAAATCCAACCATTAGACACAGCAATACCACAATCAGTCTCAGTTCTTGAATAACCGCTACGGAATTCATTTTACTTAAGGCAGTGTGTGCAGTAGGCTTCTGCAATGCATTCCTCAGAGTATGAATATATATCAGGCTCTTTTCATTGATACAGACCATGCTTCCCTCTCTCTCTGGCTTTCTCCCTACTCTTTCTCACTCACTCACTCACTCACTCTTCTCTCTCTCTCTATCCCATCTCTCTCTCTCTCTCAATCCCGTCTCTCTCTCTCTCTCAATCCCGTCTCTCTCTCTCTCTCTCAATCCCGTCTCTCTCTCTCTCTCTCTCAATCCCGTCTCTCTCTCTCTCTCTCTCAATCCCGTCTCTCTCTCTCTCTCTCAATCCCGTCTCTCTCTCTCTCTCTCAATCCCGTCTCTCTCTCTCTCTCTCTCTCTCTCTCTCTCTTCTCAATCCCGTCTCTCTCTCTCTCTCTCTCAATCCCGTCTCTCTCTCTCTCTCTCTCTCATCCCGTCTCTCTCTCTCTCTCTCTCTCTCTCTCTCTCTCTCTCTCTCTCTCTCTCTCTCTCTCTCACTCCGTCTCTCTCTCTCTCTCTCTCTCTCTCTCTCTCCGTCTCTCTCTCTCTCTCTCTCTCTCTCTCTCTCTCCGTCTCTCTCTCTCTCTCTCTCTCTCTCTCTCTCTCTCTCTCTCTCTCTCTCTCTCTCTCTCTCTCTCTCTCTCCCGTCTCTCTCTCTCTCTCTCTCTCTCTCTCTCTCTCTCTCTCTCTCTCTCTCTCTCTCTCCCGTCTCTCTCTCTCTCTCTCTCTCTCTCTCTCTCTCTCTCTCTCTCTCTCTCTCTCTCTCTCTCTCTCTCCCGTCTCTCTCTCTCTCTCTCTCTCTCTCTCTCTCTCTCTCTCTCTCTCTCTCTCTCTCTCTCTCTCTCTGTCTCTCTCTCCCCGTCTCTCTCTCTCTCCCCGTCTCTCTCTCTCTCTCCCCGTCTCTCTCTCTCTCTCTCTCTCCCCGTCTCTCTCTCTCTCTCTCTCTCTCTCTCTCTCTCTCTCTCTCTCTCTCTCTCTCTCTCTCTCCCCCGTCTCTCTCTCTCTCTCTCTCCCCGTCTCTCTCTCTCTCTCTCTCTCCCCGTCTCTCTCTCTCTCTCTCTCCCCGTCTCTCTCTCTCTCTCTCTCTCCCCGTCTCTCTCTCTCTCTCTCTCTCCCCGTCTCTCTCTCTCTCTCTCTCTCTCTCTCTCTCCCCGTCTCTCTCTCTCTCTCTCTCTCCCCGTCTCTCTCTCTCTCTCTCTCTCTCTCTCTCTCTCTCTCTCTCTCTCTCTCTCTCTCTCTCTCTCTCTCTCTCTCTCTCCCCGTCTCTCTCTCTCTCTCTCTCTCCCCGTCTCTCTCTCTCTCTCTCTCCCTCTCTCTCTCTCTCCCCGTCTCTCTCTCTCTCTCTCTCTCCCCGTCTCTCTCTCTCTCTCTCTCTCCCCGTCTCTCTCTCTCTCTCTCTCCCCGTCTCTCTCTCTCTCTCTCTCCCCGTCTCTCTCTCTCTCTCTCTCTCCCCGTCTCTCTCTCTCTCTCTCTCCCCGTCTCTCTCTCTCTCTCTCTCCCCGTCTCTCTCTCTCTCTCTCTCCCCGTCTCTCTCTCTCTCTCTCCCCGTCTCTCTCTCTCCCCGTCTCTCTCTCTCTCTCCTCTCTCTCTCCCCGTCTCTCTCTCTCTCTCTCTCTCCCCGTCTCTCTCTCTCTCTCTCTCTCCCTGTCTCTCTCTCTCTCTCTCTCTCTCCCCGTCTCTCTCTCTCTCTCTCTCTCCCTCTCTCTCTCTCTCTCTCTCCCCGTCTCTCTCTCTCTCTCTCTCTCTCCCCGTCTCTCTCTCTCTCTCTCTCTCTCCCCGTCTCTCTCTCTCTCTCTCTCTCTCTCCCGTCTCTCTCTCTCTCTCTCTCTCTCCCGTCTCTCTCTCTCTCTCTCTCTCTCCCCGTCTCTCTCTCTCTCTCTCTCTCCCCGTCTCTCTCTCTCTATCTCTCTCCCCGTCTCTCTCTCTCTCTCTCTCTCCCCGTCTCTCTCTCTCTCTCTCTCTCCCCGTCTCTCTCTCTCTCTCTCCCCGTCTCTCTCTCTCTCTCTCTCTCTCTCCCCCTCTCTCTCTCTCTCTCTCTCCCCGTCTCTCTCTCTCTCTCTCTCTCTCCCCGTCTCTCTCTCTCTCTCTCTCTCTCCCCGTCTCTCTCTCTCTCTCTCTCTCCCCGTCTCTCTCTCTCTCTCTCTCTCTCTCTCTCTCTCTCTCTCTCTCTCTCTCTCTCTCTCTCTCTCTCTCTCTCTCTCTTGTCTGTGAAGGTGTGATTGCATGCATAAAATAAATTTACTGAGTATTCTAGTGTCCTGTACTAGTATTCTATAAACTTGAACTTTCACAATAAAATAATACAGATGATAAATAAAGGTTAATCATCAGAGTATAAATGCACGAAGCTACAATTGATTGAAGTTGATATTCTTGTAGCAAGAGGACAAAATGTTGCAGTCACTGGTACAACAAATAATCTGCAGACAGAAATGCCAGAAAAAAATTAAGTTCCCCTCATGCTTCCGGTTTTCAGCTCTATCTTGTCGTGCATACCGAGGTGAAGGGAATGTTTGCTGGAGAGGAGAGGGGGGGCGGGGCCTCATCAACACTTCCTTCCAATTTATGCTTTATTTTTATTTACTCTTATAATGAGTAGTATGTAAAAAAAAATAATATGTATATATATACATATATATATATATATATATGTATGTATACATATGTATACATATGTATATATATTGTATATACATTTAACCCAATGCTGATGGGCATGATGTGTACGTACATGCTATGCCCACTGTGAGTTACTTGTTTGATTGTTTTTACACATAGATGGCTACTCTTATATTAACTCACCCGTTTACCCTTTTCTTTGATTTACAAAAATATTTTACGTTATTTTATTTTGCTGTTACTAATGTTTATAACATTATAGTAATTATAATGTTTATAATAAGAATAACACCATCGATATTCATAGCACTAGTAAAAAAAACATTTTTCCCTGCCATTTCAAATCAGGTATGGTGAAAAGGTCTAGTAATTGACTCCTTTGTGGCTAAGCACTAGCAGAGCCACCTATGTGCAGAGACAATTCACAA
>NC_061828.1:25423493-25433493 GCF_019202785.1 Penaeus chinensis | reverse complement strand
AGCCAGACAGGAAGCACGTCGACGAGGCTTTTCTCTTACCCCCTACTCCAGTAATGTCGCTCACTCTGCCAATCCCCTACCTCCCAAGCTCCTACACCCTCTCCTAAACCCAACCCCCCTCCATCTAACTTCCCCTCTTCTACCTCCTACCTTCCCCAGTCAAATTCTTTTGTCATCCTAAACCCAGACACTCCAATCTCTACACAATCAAATTCTTTTGCTATCCTAAATCCAGACACCCCAATCTCTACTACAGCCCCAACACCTTCCCCTCTCCCTCCCCGCACTACCCGCAGCAAACAGAATAAACGTTCCACCCCCTCTTCCCCTACCTCACAATCACCTCCACCTTCCTTTGCCCCTATTTTTCAGACACCAGACTTCTCTTCCCCCCCTCAGAAGAAAACCTTTATCTCACATAACTCTGCAACCAACCCCATTACAGAAACTCTTGAAGATATCCAGAACTACATAATAGAATCCCAAACTGATACTCATCCACCTTCAAATTCTATAATTCCCGCTCCTTCCACACTCAAAGTGACTGCCGATATCAATCCTCCTCCTACTCATATTCTCCCTACACCCAATCCTCCTACCCAATCCCAACAAAACCCATCCCCCCCGACTCCACCCCTACCTATATTAACCCTCCCACCATTCCCTCTATCCCTTCCACTCCCTCCTGGATACACACGTGAATCCCTCATGTCACAAATACCCCCTTCCCCAGACCCTCTACCTCCCGACACCCCTCCTGATACAACACCCCCTCCCCAACCTCATTCTTTATCCCACCCTCTAGCACCTTCCCCTTCAAATACAGATCGCCCCACACACTTTGATACACGCACGCAGTCTTTTTCATGCATTGACCTCTCTCTATGCTCCCCTTCTCTTCATTTAGATTTCCACTGGTCAGTTCTAGACCACTTTCCCTATAGCGACCACTTTCCAGTTCTCCTTTCTCCAACTTCATATGTACCACTTCCCAACTCCCCACGCTGGTGCTTTGATAGAGCTGACTGGCATACTTTCACTTCACTCTCTACTATTCATACCCCTGCATCTTCCCTCTCATCCGTATCAGAAATGATACAATTTTTCATAACTACAGTCCTAAGAGCTACCCATACAGCTATCCCTCGAACCTCAAGACCCTATACCTCCAAATGTGTTCCATGGTGGAATTCTGATTGCACTAAAGCACTCCGTGTAAAACGTGCAGCCTGGAACAGTTACCGCTACAGACGAGGTAACCCTCATCAACTATCAGCTCTTATCTCCTTTAAAAGAGCATCTGCCTGTTTTCGTCGTACAATCCGAAATAGTAAAACCAATAGCTGGCGAAATTATGTTTCCTCAATTACATCCTCTACATCTATCTCAAATGTTTGGTGCCGGTTCCATAAACTATCAGGCAAACATCCCCCCCATCCAGCCCCCGTCCTCCATATTCGAGATACCCTCATCTCTGATCCTCCCGAAGTCGCTAATGAACTGGGTGACTATTTCAGCCAGGTCAGTATTGGTTCTCTCCTTTCTCCACACTTCTCTTCTATTAAAACCACCAGGGAACGTACCCCCATTATCTTCACCCTATCCTCTGCTGAGTCCTATAATGCTCCCTTTTCTTCCTCTGAACTCAGTGCTACCCTAAAATCGTGCCGCAACACTCATGAAGGCCCTGACGGTATTCACTACCGTATGCTCCGACATCTCATCTTCCTTATTATCCTTCCTATTAACAACTTACAACCACATATGGACATCAGGAAATTTTCCTTCTCATTGGCGAGAAGCTCTTATCCTCCCTTTCCTGAAACCCAATAAATCGGGTACCCTCCCTCAAGACTATCGCCCCATCGCACTAACTAGCTGCTTATGCAAACTACTAGAACGAATGGTTAACTTCCGCTTAATGTGGTATCTTGAATCCCACAATCTTATCTCACCTTCCCAGTTTGGTTTTCGCCGTGCCCGAAGCACAGCTGACCCCCTTGCTCATTTTGAGACATATATTACATCCGCATTTGCACGCCATGAATCCGTACTAGCTATGTATTTTGACCTAGAAAAAAGCATATGATACGACATGGAGGTACCATATTCTCCAACAATTGTCCTCTCTAGGCATACGTGGAAAAATGGGTGTCTTCATAAAGTCTTTCCTCTCCCAACGCACTTTCCAGGTCAAAATTGCCTCTGTCACATCATCTTTCTTTCCTCAAATTGAACATTGCCTCAGTTCTACCACCAGGAGCCCGGTCATCACTCTATGTTGATGATTTAACCATCTATGCCTCTGGCACATCCATACCAAATCTCTACCAATTTCTTCAATCTGCAATATCATCAGTTTCCTCCTGGGCCACAAACCATGGCTTCCGCTTTTCTACCTCCAAATCTTTCTCCATTCTTTTCTCTCGCACACGTGTAGGTCCTCTACCTTCACTCTTCTTATATGACACTCCACTTCAACACTGTTCCTCTGGTAAATTCCTAGGCGTCATTTTTGACTCCAAACTATCCTGGCGAGATCATATTCTTTACATCAAAGAAAAAGCTCGTCGCCGTCTCCGAATTTTACAAACCCTATCCCATTTATCCTGGGGCTCAGATCGAAAAACTCTCCTTCATCTTCATGTCACCTTAATCCTCTCCCCTCTAGATTATGGATGCCATATCTACTCCTCTGCCTCAACTTCTCTCCTTGATCACCTTGATACAATCCACCACTGTGGTCTTCGCTTAGCCCTAGGTGCCTTCCGCTCCTCTCCAGTTGAGAGCCTGTACACTGAATCAGGCATACCATCTCTCTCTCGACGCCGTGCCCTCCTCTCTCTCCGATGTTATGCTCGATTCCAAAAACTTCCCCTCACTAAACTAACTATCCCACGATCTCTACTTCCTACCTTTGCTTCTTCTCCACGTTTACCTACTCCTTTCTCCACTCGCTGGATAATCTCCTCTCCCATTCACCTTTTCCCCCATCTCCGACCCCTCCCGTTTTCTGTCCATGCAGTCCATCCATGGCTTATACCTTGCCCCCCTATTTGCTCCTCTGTCTACCCTGACCCACCAAAATCAAATATTCCTCCTACTGTTCTTCTCAGCCATTTCCTTGACCATGCCTCCACTCATTCCTCCAGTATTCCCGTCTACACTGACGGCTCCAAAACCACCTCCGGTGCTGGTTTTGCAGTAATTTTCCCAACTCGTACTTTCAAATACCCCCTCCCTCCTGAATCCAGTGTCCTTACTACAGAACTGTATGCACTCCTTTTTGCCTTAAAACACATATACTCACTACCCTCTTCCTCTTATACAATTTTTACTGACTCCCGTAACTCATTAACCCTCATAAAGTCAATACACACGACCAACCCCCTTGTTTGTAAGATCCAGAACTGGTTGTTCTACCTGTCCCCACGTCATAAAACAATCAAATTTTGCTGGGTACCCAGCCATGTTGGAATCCCCGGCAATGAACAGGCAGATACTCTAGCACGCTACGCTGTTATGTCCACATCAAACCAACCACGTTTCTCACATATCCCAGCCACGGATTATTACCCACACTTTAAGACCTTCTTGTATAATCGATGGCAATCTTTTTGGTCAAGTCTACACACTAATAAATTACATACTGTAAAACTGCGCCCGCTTACGCATTGGCCACACCCGTCTAACACACTCCTATCTAATGTCACAATCCGATCCACCCCTATGTCCCTTATGTAATGTTCCTCTTTCAGTCCCACATATTCTATTGTCATGCCCACGTTTTGAAGCAGCCCGTACCTCTACTTTCTCCCACCTATCCTCCCTACATAGACATCCCAACTTATCAGACATCCTTACAGAATCTCACACTTTCTGCTTTGACAACCTGTTTTCCTTCCTCAAACGCATATGTATCCTTCACTTGATCTAATCCTTTACATTACCTCATCCGACCCTAACCCATTCACTCACCAATCCCTTAACCCAGCTTTAACAACTAATCACTAACCGGAATCACGGAATAGAGAGAGGACAAATGCTAATTACTTTTGCGGAGGCTCGATCACTCGATATCATCAATACATTCTTTGAAAAAAGTCTAGAGCGGAAGTGGACATGGAAGTAACCATCTGAAATCTAAAACGAAACTGACTCCATAATTTCAAATAGGCACGATATAGTAGAAATGTAAGTTATTAATAAAGTCAATGTTGGCAACGACCATAGATTGGTTCGAGGTCAAATTAAATTACACCTCAGAAGGGAAAGGAATAAACTCATACAAAAACTAAGACCAGAGTGACAGAATTTAACCTTAACATCCAAAACAGATACGTCTCTGCGACGAAGCACAAAGGATGTGAAGTTAGAATGACGCAAAAAATCGTCTAGAAACCATCCTTTGTATACCTCACTCGCTTGGGCTATGCGTATGCTACTACTTATATATATCTCAAATTTAGTCTTTAGCTATGTAAGATAAAAGTACTTAATTATTTTTCCAGAAAGATGATACTTTATTTTTTTGCATAAAATTCAATATATTTCTATCTTATATGTCCAAGATGAATTAAGTGTAAAATATAATAGTTTACCCTACAAACTATAAGTTTTTTGTTACCCCCCACCATACATTCTCTCCGTTTATAGGGTATACCGTTATATTTCATTAGTACTGTTATATTAAGGTTGTATAATTGATATTTTAAAGTTTTAAAGGTATAATTTTGATTTTTTTTTTTGAAGAAACCACACTTGGTGAAAAAAGATAGTGCCCACCCTAGACAAAGTCAGTGGTTCCCAGAGTTATGGTTAGTAATAGTGTCTTTGCTAAGGAGAAGAAAAGGGATGGTTGCTATATATTTCAACATCGACCAAATCAACAAACAGTTTAATGGCATAATAAAGGAAGCTGCACTTGAAATAAGCCGTAAGAACGTCAAGTACTGGCACATCTGTGGTAGTATTCCTAGACCTGGAGAAGGCTTTTGAAGTCCACTTGCCATTCAGGAGAGCCTGATCCAGAAAGGTATCAGAGGAAAGCTCTTGGCTTGGATAGGTGACTACTTCAGAAACAGAACAGCCAGAGTCAGACTCCAAGGTCACCTATCACAGCACATGCCACTAGAAAATGGAACGCCACAGGGTGGGGTTCTCAGTCCAGCCCTATTTGACACCCTAATGTCCCGTATCTTCAACATTCCAGCCACAGGATCCACCTTGGAAGAACACTCCTCTCCTCTCTCCCTGTGGTAAATCAGCCTTTGGGCGGCTGATTCAGAGGGATTAGAGGGACATACCGGGAAGGGCGTCCGACGGGGTGCAGCGGGTTGCACCAAGCCAGATAACGCCAAGAGCTCTAATGACCTCTCGGTCTCAAGGTTTTTGCTTGGGTGGTTTAAAGAGATGTACTGGACCCGCTCCATAGCAAATTCGGCCTTGGCTCTTGCGCGCTAACCTGGCGTTTACGCGTTCACCCTTCGTTGCTGCCGCGATGCTAATTGCTTGTATTTAGCTCCGTGCCCTCTAGCCTATTCTTTCCTCTACAATTTTTTTCGGCATTAGGATAACTCTCTGTGCACCTTCTGGTGAACTGGCCCCATCTTCGGGCGTGTGCTCGGACGTAGGCAGACCTGTACCTTCCGCAGGGGAGGGTGTGTCTGGGGGGCCTTAGTGTGCCTGCCTTACAGTGTGCAGAGAGTTGCCATTTTATTTGCTAGGGACTGGTATGGCAGACCATTTAATGACTGCCACTCTAGTTTTTTTTCGCATAGGAGTGAATAGGCAGGGAGGAGCCCCTCCCTTTCTGAGGCCCTCAGCCTGGTTCTGTCTAATTAGTTCCTGCTAGACAGAATACCGTTTTTCCGTCCCGCCACAGGAACCGCCTCGAAAAGTAGCTCCTCCCCCTCACTGTGGTGAATCAGCCTTTGGGTGGCTGTTTCAGAGGGATGAAGGAACTTCCTTGAATAGGTGCAGGACTTCTTTCCCCTCTGGTCTCTCCCCAGGGGTTTACACCTACCCACGTGTTTGCCATGCGTGCCAGCCTTGTGCGCTGTGGAGACGGGAGTCCTGGGAGGTTGAGCGATGCCGTGAATGAGTACGCCCTGCGGCTAGCAACACGCCTCTTTGGTCCTCTATTCCAGCAAGACAGGCGACCTGTTCCTGGCCCGATCAGGCCAATCGGCTGGTGTCCTTCGGGAGGCTAGGGTCAAGCAGGCATGCCGCCGTTGGCACTCACACTGGTCCGTGGGTGCCGTTACAATGGTTATTGGCTGCGTATATCCTCTCATCACCCCTGTAGCTGTAAGACACTGGCTCTATCATTCAGCTTCTCCTTGTTGGATTCCATGGTGGGTGGGGGAGAGAGAGGATGAAGTAACTGTACAAATACATGGAAAAATCAACCCAAAATCCCCCACAGACAGATACAAATGTTGATGACCCATGCAAGGCAGGCACACTGGAGCCATATGTGCCTCCTGGTGGCAAAAGAAACACCCATGCACAGGATGACTCTGACACGCCTGCTGCCAAGATGGAAAAGACAGAGAAACCATCCAAAACTAATATGTCTGTCCATCAGATTGTCCAACAGATGGACTCTCAGACATCCTCCCTGATTGAGAAGGGAGCACAAGCCGAACCAGCCGAATCAGCTACTGCCCCCACGAGCAAAGCCCAAAGCCGAAAGGGCGGGCCGAAACTTCCGAGGCCGGAGACAGACTCTAAGGGAGGGTCTGGACCCCCTAGGCATTTCCCCCACTTTAAAGTACCAGCTAAATCCGAAGGCCTCGACAATGCCTACCAACTGGTCAGGGTATTGGAGATACAGCGAAAAATCCGGTTGTCGCTCCGGGTTGCCAGAGACCAGGGCATGATCATTATGCCCAAAGACCAAGCTACCCTGAATTTCCTGCAGGAAACGAAGGAACAGTCTCTCTCACCACTGACTCCCGAAGATAAGAGAGTCACGATGGGTTCTCAGCCTCATATGATGTGGAACAGATCACATCACATCCACAGGTTGTGGTGACTTCCCGAATGTCGAAAGGGAAGACTCTAACCAGGCAAGTCCTGGTGACCATGGAAGGAGCCCCAACCACTACCCTTGATCTGGGTAACTGGGGTAAATACAACTTAAGAACATATGTGCCTGAGTCACTTTGGTGCTCCAAGTGCCAGAAATATGGTCACCACCAGGCTAGCTGCACAGCCAAGCCTAAATGTGGTGTCTGTTGCAAGGTTCACAACACTGGAAGAAAAGAAGGACACAACAGCAGCCCTCAGGTGACAAGAGGTTGCTAAAAAGCGACCAGACTTTGTTACTGCTCCCCCAGGAACCTATGTCTAGGGAAAGAACAAAAGCGAAAAGGCTTCCCGACCTCCTCAGAGGAAGGAAGGCGCTCCCCAGCCGACACCGGATATCTCCAATAAAAAGGAGTTTCCGGCCATGCAAAAAGTACAGAAAAGGAACCACAGGAATAAAGGTTCAAAGAGCACTACAAAACCCTCCCCAAGAGATGATCATCTCTTTGATGAGGAAGATATAACTCCTGTTGACTGCTGTAGTCACTGCAGTAGCAACAGCCCTGGGGAGGTCGAGTGATGAGGCCGAGAAGGCAGTCACGGTCGCCATGACGGCAATGACCCAGACTGTCGCAGTCCTGAAGGGAAGGAACCTGGGGAGAGCCAAACCAGCCCCATCCTCACCCCAGGACAAGACCCCTCCACACTCCAACCCAGGCCATGCCCCCAGGCTGAATCAGTCAGAGCCAGAACACACTGACGTTGCCCAGGCAAGGCCAGCAAAGAAAAACACACAGACAAAGCCTGAAGTGAGAGAAGCCAACCCACAACCTAAGCATACTACAGTGAAACATCAATGGCTTCTTCTCAAGGAATGCCATCCTCCACGCAATTGTGTGATCAAGGAGTACTGACATTGTCATGTTCCAGGAGACATTAACGAAACTGTTTGCTTCTCAGGGTATCATGTTTTCATGCTGCCACACACAGCTGGCAAGAAAGGCTTGATCACCCTTGTCATAGCTACAATCCCCTGCTCCACAATAGCCGATGCACCACACTGTGGAGACGATGTTGAATCTGCAAACTGTACAATATGTAAAGCCGGCCAAGCTGTAGGAGCTTAGACATCAGCCGGGTCTGGGCTTCTGCAGCACATGACCGAGTGATCATAGGGGGGGACTTCAATGCACACCACCCCATCCTGGCTTCCTGCTGGGCACCGGATGCGGCTGGCTATCACATACTTGAGACATTCCCTGAGATCGTTCTTCTCAATACCCAAGAACCAACGCATGTCAGATGAGGGGTCCTAGACCTCACCTTGGTCACTGCGATTCTGGTGGAGAGGATTAGCTGGTGTGTCGATGAGAAACACCAGCAGTATAATTACGGCACTATAACTACCCTCATGGATGCTGGCCCAGCCCAAATGCTACAGCCAAATCCAAGATAGAAAACAGACAAGGCCAACTGGCAGGCGTTTCAGAATGCCTTTGCCCACTGTCTGAGATGCAATGAACCCCCACAAAGTGAAAATGGGGAAGTGCTTGAAGCCAGACTCTGGAATGGTGTGAGTCCTTCGACCACCAAACCACCCTTTCAAAAGTATGGCAACGGGTCAGGTGAGCTACCAGCCACTCAGCCCCGAGGTGCACACATCATGACCCTCAATCAGAGGCAGACAGACTGGCGCACGAGATCTCTGTGAGAACAAGCAGCAACAGTCTGCCAGCCAAACTGAGGGCAAGACAAGAACGCCTACAACCAGACTGATGCTCATATCAGAGAAAGGGCAGCCGAACCCGATAACTCAGATGTTATCTTTTCGCTGAGGGAACTAAGAAAAGCCTACAAAACCAGTTCTAGCACAACTCTTGGCTCTGGTGGGATCTCGTACCCCATCATCTCCCACCTAGGACTAGTAGGTGAGCTTGCACTCTTGTAAATCATCAACAAGTCCTGGGAAACTTCAACTCTACCCCAGAGCTGGAAGAGAGCTACCATAGTTCCCATCCCGAAACCAAAGGAGCCAGGGATGGTACCAAGAGGATGGTACCAAACCGACTACAATGGAAAATGGGACCCCCACATGAACACCTCCACGGGTTCATTAGGGGCATGGGCACAGCGCACAGCATAGCCACGCTCTTAAGCACAATCAGCACTGGCACATCTGTGGTAGTATTCCTAGATATGGAGAAGGCTTTTGAATTAGCAAGTCCACTTGCCATTCACGAGAGCCTGATCCAGAAGGGAATCAGAGGAAAGCTCTTGGTTTGGATAGGTGACTACTTCAGGAACAGGACAGTCAGAGTCACATGCCACTAGAAAATGGAATGCCAAAGGGTGGGGTTCTCAGTCCAGCCCTATTTAATACCTTAATGTCCTGCATCCTCAACATAGCATTGTCTGGACCTTGTATCTGAGGAGTGTTGTAGGACAGGACTAAGATCTCTGTAGCCAAATCAAAAGCCATGGCTCTGAGACATAATGTTCAAGGCACAAGTCTGGAAATCCAGGGAATGGACTTGGAATGGGTCCAGGACTTCCAATACCTTGGGGTAAGGATTGATCAGACCCTCAATTTCCAGAAGGAGGTCCAGTGCCTGGTTGACCGAACCAACGCAAGAAGGTCTGTTATGAGAGTAATGACTGGGAGACACATAGGAGCCTGACACAAAGTACTAAGATCATTCTATGTACATGCCGTCCGGCCCATTGTGGACTATGCCTCAGTCGCTCTGACTGCCATAAAGAAAAAATATAAAGACAAATAGGAGACAGTTCAAAATGAAGCTGCCAGGATCATTCTGGGTGCCCCAAGGTGGACGAAGGTCCTCAACCTCCTCATGGAGGCAAACCTCCTGCACTCATGAATTGATCTAATGGCAGCACAATTCCTGTCAGAGGTCATCCAGGCTCCCAGGAACACAAGCCTAAGATAAAAAATAGTCAGACGCCTAGA
>NC_061828.1:25415993-25418493 GCF_019202785.1 Penaeus chinensis | reverse complement strand
TCATCCAACCCTCAATACTTGCACTGGAACTGTCTCTTTCTCCCCAACAGATTGCCCAATCTTTGACAAAGATTGGTCAGATTGTGGAGAAGACTTACTCGCCTGTCTCACGGACTATGATGCGACATTAGTACAATGCTACTCCATTCCTCCCAGAGGAGATCGTAAGAAATTCATCAACATTGCCAAAATTACTTTCCGTAGACATGACCTTCCCTTTAATGTTTACATATGTGGGGAATCCCTACCTATCCAACCATCCTCGTCAGTGCCAAAATTGTTGGCGTTTAGGACACCCACCCAAAAACTGCCATTCCACAGCCAGATGCCCGCTATGTGCCCAACCTGGCCATACTCGATCAAACTGCTCTGAACAATCACGCACATGTGCCAACTGTGGCGGCCCCCATAATGTATTTTATAGAGACTGCCTACAAATTTGAGTCTGAGGTAGCAACCCTCAGATTCAGACTTGGACTCACTCTACATGAAGCCAGACAGGAGGCACGTCGACGAAGTTTTTCTCTTACCCCCTACTCCAGTAATGTCGCTCACTCTGCCAATCCCCCTACCTCCCAAGCTCCTACACCCTCTCCTAAACCTAACCCCCCCTCCATCTAACTTCCCCTCTTCTACCTCCTACCTTCCCCAGTCAAATTCTTTTGCCATCCTAAATCCAGACACTCAAATCTCTACTACAGCCCCAACACCTTCCCCTCTCCCTCCCCGCACTACCCGCAGCAGACAGAATAAACGTTCCACCTCCTCTTCCCCTACCCCACAATCACCTCCACCTTCCTTTGCCCCTATTTTTCAGACACCAGACTTCTCTTCCCCCCCTCATAAGAAAACCTTTATCTCACAAAACTCCCAAACCGACTCCATTACAGAAACTCTTGAAGATATTCAAAACTATATAACCGAGTCCTAAACTGACACTCATCCACCTTCAAATTCTACAACTCCCGCTCCCTCCACACTCAAAGTGACTGCCGATATCCATCCTCCTCCTACTCATATTCTCCCTACACCTAATCCTCCTGCCCCATCCCAATAAAACCAATCCTCCCCGACTCCAGCCCCACCTACATTAACCCTCCCACCATCCCCTCTATCCCTTCCACTCCCTCCTGGATACACACGTGAATCCCTTATATCACAAGTACCCCCTTCCCCAGACCCTCTACCTCCTAACACCTCTCCTAATACAACACCACCTCCCCAACCTCATTCCTTATCCCACCCTCTAGCACCTTCCCCTTCAAATTCTCCAACACGTACTACAATCATTATCACTAAATCAACGAAAGTATAACTATCCTTCATTGGAACATTCGCGGTTTCCGCTCTCACAGACCTGACCTCCGACATATCCTCTCCTCTTATAACCCATCCATTATATGCCTTCAAGAAACTTTTTTTTACACAATCTCCAATACCAATCCCCAATTACCATTTTGTTTCTTCCCCACACTCCCTTTATGTCTCGTCCATACTTATCAACCAGAAAACACCTTATGTCATACCCCCCTTTCAAACCACTGTCCCTTGTACAGCTATTCGTATCTTTCTTCGCCGCTGGATTACAGTGATTTCAGTCTACTTCTCCCCTTCCCACCCCATTAACTTTGTTGCTTTTGAAAACCTAATTTCCCAACTTCAATCACCTTTCCTCATAGTAGGTGATTTAACTGCCGCCACACTCTTTGGGGTGATTCTGTCACCAACACCCGTGGCCGAGCTCTAGAGCGCTTCCTCTCCACAGCTGATCTTATTATTTTAAATACAGATCGCCCCACACACTTTGATACACGCACGCAGTCTTTTTCATGCATTGACCTCTCTCTTTGCTTCCCTTCTCTTCATTTAGATTTCCACTGGTCAGTTCTAGACCACTTTCCCTATAGCGACCACTTTCCAGTTCTCCTTTCTCCAACTTCATATGTACCACTTCCCAACTCCCCACGCTGGTGCTTTGATAGAGCTGACTGGCATACTTTCACTTCACTCTCTACTATTCATACCCCTGCATCTTCCCTCACATCCGTATCAGAAATGATACAATTTTTCATAACTACAGTCCTAAGAGCTGCCCATACAGCTTTCCTTCGAACCCCAAGATCCTATATCTGGTGGATTTCTGATTGCACTAAAGCACTCCGTGTAAAATGTGCAGCCTGGAACAGTTACCGCTACAAACGAGGTACCCCTCATCAACTATAAGCTCTTATCTCCTTTTATAAGAGCATCTGCCTGTCTTCGTCGTACAATCCAGAATAGTAAAACAAATAGCTGGCGAAATTATGTTTCCTCAATTACAACCTCTACATCTATCTCAAATGTTTGGCGCCGGATACATAAACTATCAGGCAAACATCCCCCCCATCCAGCCCCCGTCCTCCATATTTGAGATACCCTCATCCCTGATCCTCTCGAAGTCGTTAATAAACTGGGTGATTATTTTAGCCAGGTCAGTAGTGGTTCTCACCTACCTCCACAT
>NC_061828.1:25390993-25395993 GCF_019202785.1 Penaeus chinensis | reverse complement strand
AGGGGTCGGAGATGGGGAAAAGGTGAATGGGAGAGGAGATTATCCATGCGAGTGGAGAAAGGAGTAGGTAAACGTGGAGAAGAAGCAAAGGTAGGAAGTAGAGATCGTGGGATAGTTAGTTTAGTGAGGGGAAGTTTGTGGAATCGAGCATAACATCGGAGAGAGAGGAGGGCACGGCGTCGAGAGAGAGAGATAGTATGCCTGATTCAGTGTACAGGCTCTCAACTGGAGAGGAGCGGAAGGCACCTAGGGCTAAGCGAAGACCACAGTGGTGGATTGTATCAAGGTGAGCAAGGAGAGAAGTTGAGGCAGAGGAGTAGATATGGCATCCATAATCTAGAGGGGAGAGGATTAAGGTGACATGAAGATGAAGGAGAGTTTTTCGATCCGAGCCCCAGGATAAATGGGATAGGGTTTGTAAAATTCGGAGACGGCGACGAGCTTTTTCTTTGATGTAAAGAATATGATCTCGCCAGGATAGTTTGGAGTCAAAAATTACGCCTAGGAATTTACCAGAGGAATGGTGTTAAAGTGAAGTGTCATATAAGAGTGAAGGTAGAGGACCTACACGTGTGCGAGAGAAAAGAATGGAGAAAGATTTGGAGGTAAAAAAGCGGAAGCCATGGTTTGTGGCCCAGGAGGAAACTGATGATATTGCAGATTGAAGAAATTGGTAGAGATTTGGCATGGATGTGCCAGAGGCATAGATGGTTAAATCATCAACATATAGTGATGACCGGGCTCCTGGTGGTAGAACTGAGGCAATGTCATTTACAGCAAGAAGGAATAAGGTGGTACTAAGCACACTGCCTTGTGGGACACCTTCAATTTGAGGAAAGAAAGATGATGTGGCAGAGGCAATTTTGACCTGGAAAATGCATTGGGAGAAGAAAGACTTTATGAAGACACCCATGTTTCCACATATGCCTAGAGAGGACAATTGTTGGAGGATATGGTACCTCCATGTCGTATCATATACTTTTTCTAGGTCAAAAAACATAGCTAGTACGGATTCATGACGTGCAAATGCGGATGTAATATATGTCTCAAAATGAGCAAGGGGGTCAGCTGTGCTTCGGGCACGGCGAAAACCAAACTGGGAAGGTGAGATAAGATTGTGGGATTCAAGATACCACATTAAGCGGAAGTTAACCATTCGTTCTAGTAGTTTGCATAAGCAGCTAGTTAGTGCGATGGGGCGATAGTCTTGAGGGAGGGTACCCGATTTATTGGGTTTCAGGAAAGGGAGGATAAGAGCTTCTCGCCAATGAGAAGGAAAATTTCCTGATGTCCATATGTGGTTGTAAGTTGTTAATAGGAAGGATAATAAGGAAGATGGGAGTTGTCGGAGCATACGGTAGTGAATACCGTCAGGGCCTTCATGAGTGTTGCGGCACGATTTTAGGGTAGCACTGAGTTCAGAGGAAGAAAAGGGAGCATTATAGGACTCAGCAGAGGATAGGGTGAAGATAATGGGGGTACGTTCCCTGGTGGTTTTAATAGAAGAGAAGTGTGGAGAAAGGAGAGAACCAATACTGACCTGGCTGAAATAGTCACCCAGTTCATTAGCGACTTCGGGAGGATCAGAGATGAGGGTATCTCGAATATGGAGGACGGGGGCTGGATGGGGGGGGATGTTTGCCTGATAGTTTATGGATCCGGCGCCAAACATTTGAGATAGATATAGAGGTTGTAATTGAGGAAAAATAATTTCGCCAGCTATTGGTTTTACTATTTCGGATTGTACGACGAAAACAGGCAGATGCTCTTTTAAAGGAGATAAGAGCTGATAGTTGATGAGGGGTACCTCGTCTGTAGCGGTAACTGTTCCAGGCTGCACGTTTTACACGGAGTGCTTTAGTGCCATCAGAATTCCACCATGGAACACATTTGGAGGCATGGGGTCTTGAGGTTCGAGGGATAGCTGTATGGGCAGCTCTTAGGACTGTAGTTATGAAAAATTGTATCATTTCTGATACGGATGAGAGGGATGATGGAGGGGTATGAATAGTAGAGAGTGAAGTGAAAGTATGCCAGTCAGCTCTATCAAAGCACCAGCGTGGGTAGTTGGGAAGTGGTACATATGAAGTTGGAGAAAGGAGAACTGGAAAGTGGTCGCTATAGGGAAAGTGGTCTAGAACTGACCAGTGGAAATCTAAATGAAGAGAAGGGGAGCATAGAGAGAGATCAATGCATGAAAAAGACTGCGTGCGTGTATCAAAGTGTGTGGGGCGATCTGTATTTAGAATAATAAGATCAGCTTTGGATAGGAAGCGCTCTAGAGCTCGGCCACGGGTGTTGGTGATAGAATCACCCCCAAAGAGTGTGGCGGCAGTTAAAATCACCTACTATGAGGAAAGGTGATTGAAGTTGGGAAATTAGGTTTTCAAAAGCAACAAAGTTAATGGGGTGGGAAGGGGAGAAGTAGACTGAAATCACTGTGATCCAGCGGCGAAGAAAGATACGAATAACTGTACAAGGGACAGTGGTTTGAAAGGGAGGTATGACATAAGGTGTTTTTTGGTTGATAAGTATAGACGAGACATAAAGGGAGTGTGGGGAAGAAACAAAATGGTAATTGGGGATTGATATTGGAGATTGTGTAAGAAAAGTTTCTTGGAGGCATATAATGGATGGGTTATAAGAGGAGAGGATATGTCGGAGGTCAGGTCTGTGAGAGCGGAAACCGCGAATGTTCCAATGAAGGATTGTTATACTTTCGTTGATTTAGTGGCAAAGATTGCAGTGCTTGTTGGAGAATTTGAAGGGGAAGGTGCTAGAGGGTGGGATAAAGAATGAGGTTGGGGAGGTGATGTTGTATCAGGAGGGGTGTCGGGAGGTAGAGGGTCTGGGGAAGAGGGTATTTGTGACATGAGGGATTCACGTGTGTATCCAGGAGGGAGTGGAAGGGCTAGAGGGGATGGTGGGAGGGTTAATACAGGTAGGGGTGGAGTCGGGGGGGGGGGGGGTTGTTGGGATGGGGTAGGAGGATTGGGTGTAGGGAGAATATGAGTAGGAGGAGGATTGATATCGGCAGTCACTTTGAGTGTGGAGGGAGCGGGAATTGTAGAATTTGAAGGTGGATGAGTATCACTTTGGGATTCTATTATGTAGTTCTGGATATCTTCAAGAGTTTCTGTAATGGGGTTGGTTGTAGAGTTTTGTGAGATAAAGGTTTTCTTGTGAGGGGGGGGAAGATAAGTCTAGTGTCTGAAGAATAGGGGCAAAGGAAGGTGGAGGTGATTGTGAGGTAGGGGAAGAGGGGGTTGAACGTTTATTCTGTCTGCTGCGGGGAGGGAGAGGGGAAGGTGTTGGGGCTGTAGTAGAGATTGGGGTGTCTGGATTTAGGATAGCAAAAGAATTTGATTGGGGAAGGTAGGAGGTAGAAGAGGGGAATTTAGATGGAGGGGGGTTGGGTTTAGGAGAGGGTGTAAGAGCTTGGGAGGTAGGGGGATTGGCAGAGTGAGCGACATTACTGGAGTAGGGGGTAAGAGAAAAGCCATGTCGACGTGCTTCCTGTCTGGCTTCCTAAGCCCCCCACGACAACAACGGGCAAAGGATTTGGGGGGGGGGGGGTTGATTGTGGAGGGAGCGGGAGTTGTAGAATTAGAAGGTGGATGAGTGTCAGTTTGGGACTTGATTGAAGAGTAGGGGCAAAGGAAGGTGGAGGTGATTGTGAGGTAGGGGAAAGAGGGGGTTGAACGTTTATTCTGTCTGTGCGTAGGCGGGAGAGGAGAGGGGAAGGTGTTGGGGCTGTAGTAGAGATTGGGGTGTCTGGATTTAGGATAGCAAAAGAATTTGATTGGGGAAGGTAGGAGGTAGAAGAGGGGAATTTAGATGAGGGGGGGTTGGGTTTATGGAGAGGGTGTAGAGCTTGGGAGGTAGGGGGATTGGCAGAGTGAGCGACATTACTGGAGTAGGGGTAAGAGAAAAGCCATGTCGACGTGCTTCCTGTCTGGCTTCCTAAGCCCCCACGACAACAACGGGCAAAGGATTGGGGGGGGGGGGGTTGATTGTGGAGGGAGCGGGAGTTGTAGAATTAGAAGGTGGATGAGTGTCAGTTTGGGACTTGATTATCTGGGGAGTTTTGTCAGATAACGGTTTTCTTGGGGAAGAGAAGACTGGTGTCTGAAGAGTAGGGGCAAAGGAAGGTGGAGGAGATTGTGTGGTAGGGGAAAAGGGGGTTGAACGTTTATTCTGTCTGTTGCGGGTAGTGCGGGGAGGAAGAGGGGAAGGTGTTGGGGCTGTAGTAGAGATTGGGGTGTCTGGATTTAGGATAGCAAAAGAATTTGACTGGGGAAGGTAGGAGGTAGAAGAGGGGAAGTTAGATGGAGGGGGGGGGGGGTAGGTTTATGAGAGGGTGTAGGAGCTTGGGAGGTAGGGCGAGTGGCAGAGTGAGCGACATTAATGGAGTAGGGAGTAAGAGAAAAACCTCGTCGGCGTGCCTCCTGTCTGGCTTCACGTAGAGTGAGTCCAAGTCTGAATCTGAGAGTTGCTACCTCAGACTCAAATTTGTAGGTGGGACATCCCCTATAAAATACATTATGGGGCCCGCCACAGTTGGCACATGTGCGTGATTGTGCAGAACAGTTTGATCGAGTATGGCCTGGTTGGGCACATAGCGGACATCTGGCTGTGGAATGGCAATGTTTGGCTGGGTGTCATAAACGCCAACAATTTTAGCACTGATGAGGAGGTAATTTTGGCAATGTTATTGGGGTTCTTACGATGACCTCTGGGAGTAATGGAGTAGCATTGTACGGATGTTGCATCATAGTCCGTGAGACAGGCGAGTAAGTCTTCTCCACAATCTGACCAATCTTTGTTAGATTGGGCAATTTGCTGGAGAGATAGAAACAGTTCCAGTGCAAGTATTGAGGGTTGAATGGGGTTCTGCAGGGATGGGATTACCATATAGATCAGTTATATTTGATAATACTATAGCTTGGTTTTCAGATGTTACTGTGATGAGACAGGAGTGGTCGGGTCAGCTACGGAAA
>NC_061828.1:25378493-25383493 GCF_019202785.1 Penaeus chinensis | reverse complement strand
ATATATTCATATATATATATTATATATACACATTTACATATATTCACATATATTTACATATATTTATATCGTTCTATATCTATCAATCTATCTATATATAATCAAACACATTTGAAATCTCACCAATTTCTGGGAATCCAACGTAGCGCAACTGATACGGCAACTCTGGGTGATCTACAGCTCTTCTTACTCTCAGCATAACACCTTGTGATGTAGGACCAGGTGTTGGTGCAGCTGCACTCCATAAAATAAATAAATGTTCACAATCATTAACATTTCTGCAATTATGCACAAAGACCAAGACAGACAGATAAAGAAGAGAGAGAGAGGAGGGGAAAGGGGAACGGGAGAGGGAGAGGGGGGGAGAGGAGAGGGAGAGAGAGGAGAGAGAGGGGGAGTTGAGGGAGAGGGAGAGGGGGAGGGGGAGAGGGAGAGGAGAGAGGGAGAAAAGGGAGAGGAGAGAGGGGGGGAGGAGGGAGAAAGGAGAGAGAGAGAGAGGAGGAAGGAAGAGGGGGGGGGGGAGAGAGAGGAGTGAGAGAAAAGGAAGGGAAAAGAGAGGGAAGGAGAGAGAGGAAGAGAGGAAGAGGGAAAAGGGGTGAGGAGGGAAGGGAGAGGGGAGAGGGGGAGGGGAGAGAGAGGGGGAGTTGAAAGGGAGAGGGAGGGAGGGGAGAGGGAGAGGGGAGAGAGAGAGAGAGAGAGAGAGAGAGAGAGAGAGGAGAGAGAGAGAGAGGGGCGAGAGAGAGAGAGAGTGAGAGGAGAGCGAGAGGAGAGGAGAGAGGAGAGAGAGAGGAGAGAGGGAGGAAGAGAGAGAGAGGAGAGAGGAGAGAGAGGAAGAGAGAGGAAGTGGAGAGAAGAGAGAGAGAGAGAGGGAGAAGGGGGAGAAGAGGGGGAGAGAGGAGAGAGAGGAGAGAGGAGGAGGAGAGAGAGAGGGGAAAGACGGAGAGAGAGAGGGGAGGAAGAGGAGGAAGAGAGGAGGAAGAGAGAGAGAGAGAGGAGAGAGAGAGAGAGGGAGAGAGAAGCGAGAGAGGAGGGAGAGGAAGAGGAGAGAGAGGAGAGAGAGAGAGAGGGAGGAGAGTGAGGAGGAGAGAGAGAGAGAGAGAGAGGAGAGAGGAGAGAGGGAGAGGAGAGAGGAAGAGAGAAAGGAAGAGAGAAAGAGAGAAAGAAGAGAGGAGAGGAGCAGAGAGGAAGAGAGAGGGAAGGGAGAGAGGAGAGAGGGATGAGAGAGAGAGAGAGGAGAGAGAGGAGAGAGAGAGAGAGAGGAGAGAGAGAGGAGAGAGAGAGAGGAGAGAGAAGAGAGAAGAGAGGAGAGGAAGAGAGAGGAAGAGAGAGGGAAGAAGAGAGAGAGAGAGAGGAGAAGTGAGAGAGATGAGAGAGAGAGAGAGAGAGATGAGAGAGAGGAAGAGGAGGAAGAGGAGGAGAGAGAGGAGAGGAAGAGAGAGGAGAGAGGAGAGAGAGAGAGAGGAGAGAGAGGAGAGAGAGAGAGAGAGAGGGAGAGGGAGGAGAGGAGGAGAGAGAGGGAGAGAGGAGAGGGAGAGAGAGAGAGAGAGAGAGGAGAGGGAGAGAGAGAGAGAGAGAGCGAGTGAGGAGAGAGAGAGAAGAGATGGAGAGAGAGGAGAGAGAGGAGAAGAGAGGGAGAGAGAGAGGAGAGAGGAAGGAGAGGAAGAGAGAGAGAGAGGAAGAGAGAGAGAGAGAGGAGAAGGAGAGAGAGGAAGAGCGAGAGAGAGAGAGAGAGAGGAGAGAGAGAGAGAGGAGGAGAGGAGAGAGGGAGAGGAGAGAGGAAGAGAGAAGAGGAGAGAGGAGAGAGAGATGAGAGAGAGTGGAGAGAGAGAGGAGAGATGAGAGGAGAGGGAGAGGAGAGGAGAGGAGGAGAGAGAGAGAGCGGAGGGAGAGAGAGAGAGAGAGGAAGAAGGAGGGGAAAAAAAAAAAAAAAAAAAAAAAAAAAAAAAAAAAAAAAAAAAAAAAAAAAAAAAAAAAAAAAAAAAAAAAAAAAAAAAAAAAAAAAAAAAAAAAAAAAAAAAAAAAAAAAAAAAAAAAAAAAAAAAAAAAAAAAAAAAAAAAAAAAAAAAAAAAAAAAAAAAAAAAAAAAAAAAAAAAAAAAAAAAAAAAAAAAAAAAAAAAAAAAAAAAAAAAAAAAAAAAAAAAAAAAAAAAAAAAAAAAAAAAAAAAAAAAAAAAAAAAAAAAAAAAAAAAAAAAAAAAAAAAAAAAAAAAAAAAAAAAAAAAAAAAAAAAAAAAAAAAAAAAAAAAAAAAAAAAAAAAAAAAAAAAAAAAAAAAAAAAAAAAAAAAAAAAAAAAAAAAAAAAAAAAAAAAAAAAAAAAAAAAAAAAAAAAAAAAAAAAAAAAAAAAAAAAAAAAAAAAAAAAAAAAAAAAAAAAAAAAAAAAAAAAAAAAAAAAAAAAAAAAAAAAAAAAAAAAAAAAAAAAAAAAAAAAAAAAAAAAAAAAAAAAAAAAAGGGAGAGGAGAGAGGATGGGGGAGAGGGGAGAGAGGAGAGGAGAGGAGAGAGGAGAAAGGGGAGGAGGAGAGGAGAGATGGGAGGAGAGGGAGGAGGAAGAGGGAGAGGAAGAGAAGGAGGAGAGAGGAGAGAAGAGGAGAGAGAGAGAGAGGAGGAGGAAGGAGGAGAGGGGGAGGAGGGGAGAGGAGGGGAGAGGAGAGGAGAGGAGAGATGAGAGAGGAAGGGGGATGGAGAGAGAGAGAGGAGAGAGGAGAGAGAGGGAGGGAGAGAGAGAAGGGAGAGAGATGAGAAGGAGAGAGTGAGAGAGAGAGAGAGGAAGGGAGAGAGAGAGGGAGGAGGAGGAGAGATGAGGGGAAGAGAGAGGGGAAGGGAGGGAGGGGAGAGAGGAAGAGTGGAAGGGAGAGGAGGTGGAGAGTAGGAGAAGAGAGAGAGGAGGGAGGGAGAGAGAGAGAAGAGGAGATGAGAAATGGAGAGGAGAGAGGCGAGAAGAGAGGGGAGAGAAGAGAAGAGGAGAGAGAGAGGAGAAGGAGAGAGAGAGAGAGGGAGAAGAGAGAGAAGAGAAAGGAGAGAGAAGAGGAGTGGAGAGAGAGGGAAGGAGAGGAGAGAAGGAGGGAGGGGAGAGAGGGGAGGAGAAGAGGAGGGGAGGGGGAGAAGGAGGAGAGAGAGGAGAGAGGAGGAGAGAGAGAGAGGGAAGAGAGAGAGAGAGGGGAGGATGAGAGGGGAGGAAGGTGAGAGAGGGAGGAAGGAGAGAGGAGAGAGAGGAGAGGGAGAGAATGAGAGAGAGGAGGAGAGAGGAGAGAGAGGAAGAGAGAGGGGGGAGAGAGGAGGAGAGAGAGAGAGTGAGGGAGGAGGAAGGGAGAGAGAGAGAGAGAGGAGAGAGAGGGAGGAGAGAGAGAGAAGAAAAGTGAGAGAGAGAGAGAGAGAGAGAGAGAGAAGGAAGAGAGGAGAGAGGAGAGACGAGGGAGGAGAGAGAGAGGGAGAGGGAGAGGAGAGAGAAGGAGAGAAGGGAGGGGAGTAGGAGGAGGAGAGAGGGAGAAGGAGAGAGAGTGAGGAGGGGAGGAAGGAGAGGGAGAGAGGAGAGAGGAGAGGAGAGGAGGGAAGAGAGAGGGGGAGGAGAGAGGGAAGAGGAGAGGGAGAGGGATGAGATGAGAGAGGAGGAGAGAGAGGGAGAGAGGGAGGGAGGGGGAGAGCGGAGGAGAGAGAGAGGAGGGGGAAGGAGGGGAGGGGAGAGGGGAGGGAGAGAGAAGAGAGGGAGGAGGGAGGGAGGAGAGGGAGGGGAGGAGGGGAGAGGTGAGGGAGAGGAGGAATGAGAGGAGAGAGTGGAGGAGGAGAGAGGAGGGGAGAGGAGAGGGAAGGGGAGGAGGAAGGAGGGAGGGGAGAGAGAGAGAGGAGGGGGAGGAGGAGTGGGGAGAGGAGAGGAGAGGAGAGAGAGGAGAGTGGAGGGGGAGAGGAGAAGAGAGGAGAGGAGGGAGGGAGAGAAGAGAGAGGAGAGGGGAGAGAGAGGGAGAGGAGGAGAGAGGAGGGAGAGGGAGGAGGGAGAGAGAGAGGGAGTGAGAGGAGGAGGGAGAGGAGGAGGGAGAGAGAGGGAGATGAGAGGAGAGAGGAGAGGGGAGAGGGAGAGGGGAGAGGAGGAGAGAGACGGAGGAGAGAGGAGAGAGAGAAGAGAGGGGAGGGGGAGAGGGAGAGGGGAGAGAGGAGGGGGGGAGGAGGGAGAGAGGGGAGGAGGAGGGAGAGAGAGAGAGGAGAGAGGAGGGGAGGAGGGAGAGGAGGAGGAGAGAGAGAGGGAGAGAGAGGGAGGAAGAGAGAGTGAGCGAGAGAGGAGGAGGAGAGAGGGAGAGAGGGAGGAGAGAGAGGAGAGAGGGGGGGTGAGAGGAGAGGAGATGGAGGGAGGGGAGAGAGAGGGAGGAGGAGGGAGAGGAAGGGAGGAGGTGGTGAGAGAGGAGGAGAGGGAGAGAGGAGAGAGGGGAGAGGAGGAGAGGAGGGAGAGAGAGGGAAGGAGGAGGGAGAGGGAGGAGAGGAGAGAGGAGAGGAGGAGAGAGAGAGAGAGACGAGGAGAGGGAAGGGAGAGAGAGAGAGAGAGAGGAGAGAGAGAGAGAGAGAGAGAGAGAGAGAGGAGACGAGAGAGAGAGAGAGAGAGAGAGGAGAAGAGAGAGAGAGAGAGAGAGAGAGGAAGAGAGAGAGAGAGAGAGAGAGAGAGAGAGAGAGAGAGAGAGAGAGAGAGAGAGAGAGAGAGAGAGAGAGAGAGAGAGAGAGAGAGAGAGAGAGAGAGAGAGAGAGAGAGAGGGAGGAAGAGAGAGAGAGAGAGAGAGAGGGAGGAAGAGAGAGAGAGAGAGAGGAGGAAGAGAGAGAGAGAGAGGGAGGAAGAGAGAGAGAGAGAGAGAGAGAGAGAGAGAGAGAGAGAGAGAGAGAGAGAGAGAGAGAGAGAAGAAGAGAGAGAGAGAGAGAGAGAGAGAGAGTATATTTTACGTTATCTTATTTTGCTGTCACTAATGTTTATAACATTATAGTAATTATAATGTTCATAAATGGCAACAAGATACATAATGTA
>NC_061828.1:25368493-25373493 GCF_019202785.1 Penaeus chinensis | reverse complement strand
GAGGAACAGCACAGAAGCTCAACCGACCACATCCGAAGACCCAACAGTAAACAGGCAAGATAACCCTAATGTTATCCTTATAAGCTTAGGTGGTGAAACAAAAACGTTAAATTTTAATAATCCCATAAAACTAACAGAATCAATAAACAAATCAGAATTTAAAAAATATATCATTGGGAACAGGGAAAGCTATCTCTCAAAGATATCAAGAAACAAACCTCTTAATCAAATTTAGAATCTGGGAGAATGGAAAGTCATATGCAAGCAACCAGCCTCCAAGAAGGAATATAGGCTGTTTATATGGAACCATTTTCCCTGTTGTGACCTAAGCCCTTTGAAAAGAAAAAATTTGGATAATCAGTGGAAAAAAAAATTAATAAAGAGAAGGAAAATGAAATCAAATGGATTGAAACAAAGTCACTGAGAATAACTTTTAAAGGTCCCCTACCAGAAAAAGTAGCAATAGGGCATATCTCTTACCAAATACAAACATACGCAAAATACACAGGGAGGCACAAAAAATAAAACACCAAAAACATAACACCAAATAATTCAGAAATAAAGAGACATTTCCAAGAACTAAAACCAATACAAATGGAAATGCAAATGAAACCATTCCAATTACATCAGTAAATAACCAGACCACAACAAATAATATAAACAAACAACTTAAAAAGAAAAACTCACAAACAAAAGAACAGACTTGGTTAAATGCTCAAACATTAAACCAATCTCAGAGTTTAACTTTGGAAAAAGGACACCCAAAAGAACAAAAACACAAAATACAAACAGCAAATAAAATGACACAATGCACACACACGAGAAAAAGCAAAACAAATAAACAAAGACGACTCAAGGGAAAAACAAAACAATCTGATCCACTCACTCACTAAACCCTCATTCCAAAATGATTCTCATGCAGCAAGGTCAATACCAAACCCAATTAAGGAAATGAAAACACAAAATGAAAACCAAACCAAAACAGAAGATTTCTCAGGGATAGAAACAATAAAAGAAATGGTCAATATAATTACAAATGTAATAACCAATATGAATTCTGATAAATCAATGTTAGAAATCACAGATGCCATAATAGAAATAATGCCAATAGTTAAAAATTCAATCAAACACTTTAATGAATAAAATAATCTTGTGGAATATAAGATCAATCCAGAACAAAAAGACAGAATTAAATTACTTGATAAATAAAGAACAGCCGGAAATAATAAGTATTTGTGAAACATGGCTAAACCAAAGATAAATTTACCTTGCAAAACTATCAAGTAAGAAGAAAAGATAGCATAGATCAAGTAGGGGGAGGCCTAGCTCTTTGTATTTAAAATGATATACAATTTTAATCCTGAACTTTAAATCATTGATACAGTAATAGATTAGAAACAATAGGAATAAAGGTAACTATAAAACAAATGGCTTCATGTTCTATTGACATAAAATCCCTGCAACAATCTAAAAACTGAAGAATTAGAATATTATATAAAACAAATTGAAGACCCAAAATAATCATAGGAGATTTTAATGCCCATCATATTAGTTGGAATCCAAAATTAAAAGCAAAACTGACAAACAAGACTAGCTAAAGTATATTTGAAATCACTAATTAAAATAATATAACAACAAGAATTGATCCTCAAAGTGCAAAAGAAACAACAAAAGACCTGGTATTAGCAACACCATCGCTAACTGATTTAGAAATAGAAACAAGCCCAAATCTAGGAAATGACCAATTTCCAATAATTATAAAAGACAATAATCTAATGAAAAAAAAAATTAAAAAATTAAAAAATGAAGCTATACAGAAGAAGGATGAAATAGATTTCAGAGAGAATTGATGGATAAAGATATAGAGAACATAAATTACCTAAATGAAATAACAGACCTTTTAAAACACACAGGATTAAAAGGTTTTAAATTTGAAAAGAATATCAATAAAAACAAACCAAATAAACCATGGTGGAACAAGAAATGAAATGAAAGTAAAACTAAGAAATAGAGCATTTAATAAATGGAGGAAAAAAAACAATAAAGAAAATCAAATAGTTTATAGAATATTAGTAATAAAAACGAGACAAATAATAGCAAGAGAGAAAAGAGAATCATGGGAAAAATTTTGTACCACATTAAATTTTGAAACTCCTCAAAAAAAAAAAGGGTATTTCTTTTAAAAGATAATAGGGAAAACAATTATAACTAAATTTCTACTAATAAAGAATGATTTCCCAGTAGCAGAAATGCCCCCAAAAAACTAACACTATTCAAAAAAGAATATCAAAATGCAGTAAATAAGATTCCCAAGAAAATATTGACAGCTGAAGAGAGAGAGAGAGATTATTAAACCTCCCAAACAATATAGAATTAAATAAAGAAATAAAGATTAGTGAATTGATTTCAGTCATGAGAAATACTAAACGAAAATAAAGCCTATGGCCCAGACAAAATACCTTATGAATTTTATAAATACCCTCCAGAAAAAATAATTGAAAAAATATTAAAACAAATCAACCATTGCTTGAATAAAGGGATATATCCCCAAGAATTCAAAAATGTTATAATAAACCCAATAAATAAACCTGGTAAAAAATCATCAGAGACAAATCTTATAGATTTGTCAGTAGAATAACAACTCTGGGGAAAAAAAATCAAAAATAATACCAAAGAGATTAAATTGATGGCTAGAAATAAATAACAAATTAGATGAAGACCTTACAGGTTTCAGACCTAATAAAAGTACAACAGAGGCTCTACAAGTAGACATAAATAATGCAATTAAAAGGAAAAAATATGCATTACAAGCCTGTATAGATCTAGAAAAAGTTTTCGACACTGTAAACCATGATGCTAATAAGTATCAAATTTTGGAATTACAGGTACTTCATTAAACTGGACTGACATTGTCTAGTATAATGATAACAGACCTAAAATTACCAAGAAGCATAAATAAAATAATATATGCAGATGATGTAACCTCAATAACCATAAATAAAGATCTGACAGAAGCAACAAATAATCTAGAAAGAGCTTTAAAACATCTAAAAGAATGGGCAACCAAATGGGATCTAAAAATAAACTTAACAAAAAGCAAAATAAAGTGTTCTACACATAAAAAGATAAGGAATATACCAAACATAAAAATAGATGATAAAGAAATGGATTTCACAAATAAACATTACATCTTAGGATTAAGATTTGATTTAAATTGGTGAGAGCATATTTAAAATGTATAGATAAAATCTATATATATATATATATATATATATATATATCAAACCTAAAATAGAATATGGAATATCCATTTATGGAAATGCAGAAAACACAGAACTAAAAAAACTAGAAACATTACAAAATTTAGCATTAAGGATAGCAACGGGTTGTTTCAGATCCACCCCAATAGTATCAATTCATGCATTAACAAGCAATATACCGATAGAAATATGGGGGGGGGAAAAAAAAAAAAAGAAAAAAAGAAAAAGAAAGTATACCGCTAGCAAAAATACTAGAGAAACCAAATAACACACCATTAAAACAAATAGTAATAAATAATATCACGGTATATCTCACAATATGTAGAAATTCAGTTCATGAACAACAAACCAAAAGACCTTCCAGGACAAATAATTAAAAAACGGTTTCTGATGTTAGAAAATATAATATATAGACAACAGCAAAAGATTTTCACAGATAGTTCACAAATAAAGGAACCAGATTCAGTTTCATCAGCAATGAATATTCAAAATGCAAACCTTACTACAATCTGGAAGCTACCAAAAAATACAAATATCACTGAAGTAGAGTTATTTGCAATAAAACAGGGACTGCAATACATTCAAAACAATAAAATATAAAACTCGGTAATCTTCACAGATTTATATTTAGCATTACAATTAATAGTAAACCACAGACCTAAAAACCACAAACATATCACTTATGAAATACAACAAACAATACACACATGATCAAAAAAGAAACAGAACATCATATTACAATGGATTCCATCACAAAGGCATTAGCAGCAGTGAAATAGATCAAGCAGCAAAAAATGCAAATAAATTAACAAATCCCACTGCCATAACAAAAGACATTAACAATGTGATAAAAAAAATAAAACATAAAAACATAAAAACAGAGGAAGAACAACTAACAGAAATATTTAACACAAAAACTATTACATCAAAGATAACAAACCTAATCAATGGACAAGATCAAAAAACATAAAACTAGATGTTTGTTGATCACATATGAAAAAAAAACAAAAAAACACACAAGACTAAAACAGCATCTATATAAACTAAAAATGGAGACAGACCCAACATGCAGATAATGCCAACACGAAGAAGAACACCTAGCACTCCAATGCCCAAGATTTAACTCTCACAGAATAAAATTATTTGAATCATGAAAAAGAATAAAAATAAATAATCCAAACATGTCTCTTTTAATAACAGGTGCAGAGCACTCACCAGCTAAGAAATACTACATGTTAAGACACTTCAGTTCTTCCTACAAAGATCAAAACTAATAGATATAATATAAAGAACTCCCATTAACAAAACAGAACCAAGAAACACAGATCCAGGGAATATAGACTTCAAAAGTCTAAAACCCTATAAAAGAAGAAGAAGAAGAAAACTACCATGAAAATTACTGGGAAAACTATGAAAAATATGCCTAAAACTTGGTTAATATATAACAAAATACAGGGGGTCAGACTCAGCATCAGGCACTTCCACATATCAATCACCCTGATTTCATGGAGGATTCCCTGGTTTCCAGGGCAGGGCTTGAGGGGCTACCAGAGAGGTCTCAGTGGGCACGTCCCTGTGTTACACAATGTAGTGACTTATTTTGTGTATATCATTATCATAGTGATATATTTTGTGTATATTATTCATATTTTATCCTGCAATTTTTCTGGTACTTTTCATGCCCTCCCCTGTTTTTAGGGCCAAGAATGTAGGGCTAGGGGGAAAATATCCTTTATATTT
>NC_061828.1:25345993-25363493 GCF_019202785.1 Penaeus chinensis | reverse complement strand
GAAGATAGATATGAAACCCCCCAAGAGACCCCCGTGTCCCCGGGAGGAGGACGAGGTCACCACCAGGTATCAGCCGCCCTGAGATGCCAAAGAGGACGCCCGTAGATACAGACGAAGATTACAAGGTCGTCTGTACGAGCGCGTAGCCGAGAAAGACCTGGACGAGATCTGCGAGGACGTGCATTGGGCGAGTAAGCCGTCGAGTTAGGCCTGGACGAGGACTACGAGGAAGTTTGGACGAATCCGAAGTCAAGGAGTACCTGTGCGAGACCTTCGAGGACGTGTGGACGTCGAGGACGGACGGATTTACCAAGGACCAGGATGAAGAGCACGACAAGGACGAGCAGCCATGACGATACACCAGGTGCAGCGCACGCGAAAACGAAATGACCAGCAAATCAGAACCAGCCAAGTTGGGTCAATACTTGAGGCAAATCTAAGGCGCCTCGACGGCGAGACGTGAGTATGTTGCAGAGTAATATACCGTGTACATAAGCACGATTTGTGTAAGCCATTAGACATAGACCGCGTGGCTGTTTGCCACGTGACTCGAAGTCCAGTGGAGAACCATCGCCTCAGCGAGGACTTAGATGACGAGTTCAAATGACCTTGCTTGGACTCCCAGTCGTGCCCCAGCACCCGCGGGCTCAGGTCATCGCACCAGCCTTCAGCCTCCCCGCAGGGCTGGTCTCGTGTGTTACCATCACTTCGTTGTACTCTTCCGAAATAAAGAGTCAAGCTGTTATAACCACTATCACTGTCCAACCAGTCACAATCAATGTTAAGAGGTTTTGAACATACATCGTTAGCGACTTCGTCAGGAGGGTAGCACAGATGTGAGTGGTCACGAAGTAGTGGGGTAGACATGGTGTGGGTAGGCGCGATCTAAAAAGACTTGGTAGCGATGGCTGGGTGTTAAAAGAGGCGAGGAGGCACTTCGACAGGAGTAGCTTGTCGGCAGATATCGTGGATCCGCGTTGGCGAGGAGCATGGTGGTAAGTGAATTACCGTCGACGTTGTGAGGTTCTTGATCACCGCTGCCATCAGATGTAAGCGTAAGAGAGGTGGTCTTGGGCGGTCAATGAAAGGGGTCTTAGCTTGCTGGCTTAGTGTTGGAGATAGATATGAGACCTCCGTGTCCCCGGGTGGAGGACGAGCTGATGGAGCTGTACCCTGTGTGACTTCGCCTGTCTGCCGTGTCTCTCTCTTCGTCCTACACACGTGCCCTTTTATACAGCGGTTCTCATCGAGGGCGGATGTTTATTCCTGTGCGAAAAGAGAAAGTCGGGCGACATCTGCGTCCTGCCCAAGGAGAAGGGCAGCTGTTTGGACGGAGGTGTGAAGTGTACCATCCGGTCTTGCTACGTATTGTTGACAAGCTTTTATGTTAACGTTAAAGGTTGGATTTGTTTTCCCGAAGAGACCCAAAGTCAACTCTTAATAGCAGTCGGACGTTATAGGGAGACTCTGAGTCAGATTATAGGTAAATATCACTAAATATTTGTTGATGTTACGTAATATCATGTAACTCAAAAAGAAGTTATATGTGTAAAGATTCTTTATGTATGAAGAAAAGGGTTTATGTTTTAGATCTCGAAGATTAAGAGGAAGAATTTATGTTTTATTTCAGTTTTACATGAGGAAGCACTAACAAGCAAATAAAACGACAGTTGTAGCTGTACATGTGGATAAAAGGCATAAACAAATACCAAACGATAATCTACCACCTTTTATGGCCGGTACAATAAAACTCTAACCATGCTATTAAATCTCCTGGCAATTAAAACCCTGAGGTGACAAGTAAAACCAAATGAGGCCAGTAAAACTCTATTGCCGAGTATAACTCTAGCCTGAAGAAAACTATGCATCAGTTAAACTGTCGTCTAGTAGATTCTTCGGGCTACAAGAATAAGATGGAGAGACTGTGAAGAGAGAGGAAAAGAGGCTAGAACTGATGTTTCTTCAATCAAGGAGTTGACCCGTCTTTCATGGAAGGAACCTGTTGAACATCTGTTACATGTAAGACCTTAAAACCTGAGAATCATGTTCAGAAGCTAGCAAATTAGATCAAAAGGAGTAGGCAGCCGAAGAAGGAACACACTGCAAGGTTTCCCTTAAAAGGGATGGGGTATATCAAGAGGATTGGCTGCATCAACAGAAAAAGGTTGAGGAAATGACGGTCACCTGCTCGCATGCCTCGTTGACTATAATGCAGTGGCAGTACAGTGCTACACTATTCCTCCCAGAGGCCAGCATAAGACCTACACCAATATTGCCAAGATTAGCTTTCGTAGCCATGACCTCCCCCATGAGTTTTATATTGGTGGAGTGTCCTGTCCTGTCTAACCATACCATTGTCAGAAATGTTAGTGTTTTGGCCATACAGCCAAACACTGTCGCTCCACAGCCTACTGCTCTCTATGTACCCAACCTGGTCACGACCGTTCAAATTGCTATGCTCAGTCACACATGTGTGCCAATTGTGGCGGTTCTTATAGTGTATTTTGTAGGAGCTGCCCTTTCCCAAAAGCTCGAATCTGAAGCAGCAGTTCTCAAATTCAAACTAGGCCTCACTCTACTGAAACGAGACAAGAAGCACGCCGACGTGGTTTTTACCTTGCTACCTATTCCAAAATGTCTTTCCATACTTTTATTGGAAATTCCCTGCCTACAAGCTCGAATTTGAGGTAGCAGTTCCCTTATCTCATTCTTTGGATTCTTCTATTTCTCCAACTACTGTTTCTATTCGTATTACTCATTGATTGTTTCATAATGGCTCTTTTGCAGTTTTCGACAGTGTTACTCTCCCTCCCACAGACACATACCCTCCATTTGATCTAAACGCCCTATACCCTTAGCCCTTTTCCCTTTTACAAATATCCACCGTACTCCATTTGCTCCCACCTCTATACTATTTTCGCTACCATTTTCTCCTACAGTGCTCTACAGCCTTTGACAACTAACACATCTTATTTTAATCATTAACTCATTTCTACCCTTTTCCCCCCACAATACTTCCCAAAGTGCTATATGACCTTTAACATCTAGCAAATTTATTTATTCTAACCATTAACCATCTACCCAGCAGCCAGCAGGTGGGTAAGATATGTCAAATCATTCTGATAGGAACTTATTACAATATTGGGTAGCTTTAATGAAAGACAAAAGAAATTTACCTCGTCCAGGGTCTGAAGTATTCAGAGGTGATTTATTAGTTTCCTGCGTGGATTCAAACCTTCGAAATTTTGATTGAGTCAAGAGTTGTTCTATCTAGGAATGGGCAGGCTAAGGCTACAGTTAAAGATCATTTACGAGTACAGAAACAGCGTATCAAAGAGCTATGATAATTTTGATGGACAGATATGGTAATGAATTTATAGTAGCCAATGCTTTTAGGAAGAAATTAAGAGAGTGGCCAAAGGTTGCAACTAATGATGGTCCAGCTCTACAGAAATTGTCAGACTTCCTAAATAATTGTGATCAAAGACTACAACAACATGCCAAAACATTTTAAATGGCCCACAGAAGAAGAGACTTGTCTTGCAAAAGATAGCTCCAGTTTTAATAGAGAGATGGAACAAAAAAGTACATGAATGATTGTCAAAACAAGTGGGATATCCACAGGTTAGTGTCTTTCAGCAGTTTATAGAAAAGGAAGCTAAAAAGCATGTGATCCAATATCTTCCTATATTGCAGTAATGTTACAGTCATAGTAAAGGCCCAACTGTATCTAACTGGAACAGGATTGGCAAAGCAGATGTTAATAAAGCTAATACAAAAAGGTTTGTGGTTAACGTAATTAAGGCTTAGGAGAATGAACTGCGAAAGGAGAAAATTCATGAAGATGACAGGAAACAGAGTACTACAAAAAATACTATTTATTTACTGTAAAGAAGAACATGAAATGGATAATTGCAATTAAAATATGCTGACCAACAAAGAAAAAATGGACTATGTACATAACAGTTGCTTGAAGCGAGGATATACAATAAAAAATGCAGAAAAAGTTGTGATAGGTATCGCCCAACATATATTCATGATGTTATATTAGAGGAAGTAAAGTAGAAAAAGGATGATAAATCTGAGAAGTCTAAGAAACCAGGAACAGAAGATAAATCTGTATTAGGCAGGATTAGAGTCACTATGTCTATGATAGGTGATAAATACAGCATGATAGTGCCAATGTGGTTACATAAGAATACTGATAAAGCAAAGCAAGTCTTGGTATATGCTTTACTGAATGATCAGTTTGAAGCTTGTTTTGTAAAGGATAGCACTTTAAAACATTGCAAGTAACGACCACAAGTGAATTTGCAAATAAGTACAGTAATGGGTGAAAATAATGTACTCTGTACCAAAGTAAATGGAATTGTGGTACAGGGAAATAGCATTACCTCCTATATATTCTTAAGAAAGTATACCGCCAAACGAGATCAAATCCCAATTGTGTGTTTCCCTACTTGGCGTCAACACGTATGTTATTAAAAAAATGAATATACAAAAAATAAAATGAATTCAACTCGACTCCGTTGCAAAGAAAAGAACCAACAAATAAATCTTTAATCTCAAATCCCGGTAGCCGCCAACACCTGGGGATACCCAGGAATTACTCAGGTTCTTACAATTTACACACAGACATTCCCAGTGATATGGTAAAGGTAAAGTAAACTTTTTATTGGGACAATAAATGAATCGTTAGCAAAATAAACTCTATTTATACTCCCTATCTAAAATGTCCAGGGAATCATACCAAAATCATACTACACGGGGGAGAAAAAAGGAAAAAATATTGTATATTCTAGTCCTCAGGGCTTTACTCCTCCTCATCATCGGGGGGCTAATGCCACGGGGGCTCATGGCCGCATCCTCCCTTCGCTTCCAGCCACGGGGGTCTCCAGGCAGGCCCTCGGTCCATCTCAATCTCCTCAATACAGGTCTGGTTGGGCTGCCCAAGCCATCCATGGTGAAACGAGCAAGGTCTTGAAGACAAATAGCTTTGTCCTTCTGCACAGGTACCAACATCTCTAAATGCTTTTGTTGACCGAGTTCATGGCTACTGCTGCCAGACCAATCCATCAACTGACTTCCTTGTCTGACAGCCTAGAAACATGTACTCTGCTATCAAGGTTTGTAAAACTCTAACTTCAATGTCCTCAACACAAGCATGTCTCGACTGAACAAGTTCTTCTAACAGACCCCCAAATCCTAGATCTTGGTCTTGGTCCAGGGGACCTCTATACCCAAGGACTTCGCCTCATTGATTAATGCATCAAAAGCCGCCACCAGTGATTCCAGAGACTCAGGAAAGTAACATTGGTGACCTTGATATTGCTCAGTGTAGCTCCACAATGACTTTGGGTAGTAGTACTGCACATCCAGTCCATGCAAGTGTTACAAAGTGTTGGTGCAAAGACGCAGCCTTGCCTCACCCCTGAGTTAACAGGAAAGAAGCTCAACAGGTTCCCACCACACTTTCCAGCACTTTCTGTACCTGTATATAGGCTTTTAGGCTTGCTATTAAACCAATAATCGGTGTCAGAGTTCCCCGAAGCCTCTGGATCTCCCATAGTGATTCATAATGCACCGAGTCAAACTCCATCTTGAGGTTGGTGTAGGCCATAAGCAGCATGCGACCAAGCTCACAACTGCGTTCCACAGTGACCCGAACTACAAGGATATGATCGAGGACTAAGTGGGGGTGGGTAAACACGTGTTTCGGGAAGTCTCTCACGACTGAGGACAGCACAACAAACACGTCCTATATAGTTCTACGAGATACACCAGGGTTACCATCCATGGTTGGCGCGAGACTTGAAAGAGGTCAGCAAAATTGCATGCTGAGAACGCTACCACTGCACCACACAGCACATACATACTGACCCCTCTGTCGGTAAATCATAAACCTCGTGGGATCAGATGCCATTCTGATAGACAGCTTTGATAATAAGACAGAGTTGAGGTCAAAGGGCCGTGACTTGAGCAGTTATTATACTGCACTAGATGCATTACATTTTCTTAAATATGTAAAAAATGCATAAAGTAAGGAGCAACACATTATTTCACACAATTATTCTTAACATTGTCCATTGTCGCTGTACCATCGTGCGAAGCACAATGCATGCACTAACATCATGAAATGTCTGGAAAGTTAATTTAGTATATAGGCTACATGGTCATTCTACCGGCGAAAAGCTTCGTAGTTTATATACCACAGGGACAGGCATAGGGTTAAAAAGTACTCGTTTTTCTCTCTAAAAACATGTCCCTGGAAGCAAAATTAAATCTCTATCAACTTTACCTGCGAAAGTACTATTATGGTTCCTTTCCACTGGCACTGTGCCATCCCGGAATACTCTACTGAAGAGCTTCAACATGAAAGCCAGGGGACTCTTCAGTAGGTGCAATATAATTTCATATGGAATAATATCCATTCCTGGAGCGGTCTTGTGGTAGAGAGTGGGAGTAGACCCCATCTCCTTCCTAGTAAATGAAAGGTTGTATGAAAGTTACATTGAAGTTCTACTTTCGAATCATGGTAGTGTTTGTTCCTGACAATTCTTGCAGTATGACCCTCCGAGAGGAGAATTTGGTTAGTACCTTTACAGTGACGATTGTGCCGTCAATGTTTCGAGCTCTTGTACTGACTTTTTTGTAGTAGACAATGGTCATGTTGTTGGGATGCCATGTCCATTAATTGTTTTCATGCTCTGACAGTTTCTTGACACTCCTCTGGCCACAATGGCATTGGGGGCCAGTGAATGTAGCTGGAGAGTGTAGCTGTCAATTTACTCTTTTGACTTTTACAATGTTTTACAATCCTTGGTCAAGAATTGCTTCAGTTTTTAAGATTTCAATTCTGCCAGTGCATTCTTCTTTATTCAAATTCAGGCTATCTTTTTTAAGTGGCAAAAAAAAAAAAAAAAAAAAAAAAAAAGCAGTGTCACCTCTTTAAATGTTTTCGGCCAGTCTTCTCAGGGCAACGGTGAAGATCCAATATGCTGACCAGCTGCTTAACACAGAAAACCACACCATGCCAGCAAGGGATGTCATGTCCATTACTTGTTTCCATGCTCTGACAGTTTCTTGACACTCTTCTGGCCACCATGCCATTGTGGGCCAGTGGATGCTTCTCGTGACCTATGAGATTCCCAAAGTCTGTTACATGACGAATTATAGAGCTAAATTGGCTCACAGCTTCTCTAACTGATGTTAAAAAATCTGAATCTTCGCATATATCCTGCGATATTTTAATCACCGCTTTGAATCTTAAAGTGGAACCCAGTTGTCTTGATCCAGAAAGGAGAGTGTAGCTGTCAATTTACTCTCTTGAGTTTTACAATGTTTTGTCGATTATTTATATAGTATATAGTCTCATCAGTATGACTCTCACTGTCTTGAGGTTAATTGTTGATATCAGGATGTTGGATTTTCCTATTTCAGATAGATTCCCTGACAATACATTAAAGTAGGGGAACAATAACTTAACTTGGTGACTGGCATCAGCTTCCTCATGCTGTTTCGCTGTTTTGCAGTGGGGAAGTTCGAGAAGTATTCCTCTTCTTTTTTTGCATCGAAGTCCACCGCCATACCATGCCCATGGGTATATTGGTGACTCCTTTTTACCTCCGTTAATTAAGGAGGGAGAAGTGTCCTCCTTAGGCATCCACTTTACTGTTGCAGACCTTTAGGGCCTTTATCTCCTTAGAAGAAGTTTCTTCACCCTGTTTTTACAGAAGACTGTAGGAATTCTTATAGGCTTCCTTGTAATCAGTGCATTTCAAGATACTGTATGTGGGGTATTTGACCATGGCTTGTCTACATTTTATACAAATCGTCCATTGTCAATCAGCACCACTCACCAGTATGACCAAATTTCTGCCCCTGTCTAACAGCCTGCAACCTTCTCTAGCCATTGTCTTATTCTTCGGCTGCTGGATCTTCTTTTGATTGCCAACACAGCTCTTCACGATGTTGTTTATTGATTTACTGAAAATTCCCTGATTCGTCAACATCCGTCATTAGCGGCGTATATAAAATATAACGACAGGGTGGAACTTGGGGGCGATGCCACCGTGTAAGGAAGTGTATACCTCCTAGACTCTACGTCTAGGAGGTATACACTTCTTCGTAGAGCCCCATCTTCCCCAGGAAGATGGGGCTCGGAAGTCTAGATCTCACTTCGGTTCTGGTCTGGTGATTGTAGTTTTTTAAACTGCTTAGGGAAGCCCCACTCTCCCATGAAAAAAGTGAAATCTCCACGAGACAATACTTTTTTTCCATCCAAGGGCCCTGCCCACCACCGAATCGAACAAGGGGAGGTTACATCATCAACCACATAGTGCCTCCAGGGGATATTATTTAGATAAGCGAAATATCTTCACTGCCTTCAAGGTCCTCAGTCTAAGTTTGGGTCCAGCTCTAGAGACAAAAAATGGCATGAAACCCTCCCCTCCCTCGAGTCTGATGCCAATAATGTAGATATTCCATACATGAAACCCTGCTGTATTCTTTTTTTCAGTAAATATACTCAGGCTTATTCTTTTTTTTTTATGAAATTAAGGAATAATGTGAAGACTTGTAAAAATTAACTCAGCCGGACAGCCTTCATGGTAAAACGACTATGGTCCAGGAATTACAAAGACTCCTGCAATGCAATGACGAACTGAAGGAGGCTAAACCACAGAGAGGAAACGTGTCAGAGACTTCATTAAAAAGGTAGACAGGTACACTGGTTCCGAGTTGCTCCAAGAACTCTGACTTCCCACAGAAGGAGGTACTCAGCAACTGGTGAAGCCAAGGCATTCTCTCACTTGAAAAAGATCGAGCTACCACAGGACAGGGTTACCTACTCCTTGGTCAAGGATTGCTTCAGTTTTTTTTAATTTTAATTCTGCCAGTGCATTCTTCTTTATTCAAATTCAGGCTAACCTTTTTAAACGGTCTTGTCCAAGTGGACACTGGCGCCAAAAAAAAAAAAAAAAAAAAAGCACTCACCTCTTTAAATGTTTTCGGCCATTCTTCTCGGGCAACGGTGAAGATCCAATATGCTGACCAGCTGCTTAACACACAAAACCACACCATACCAGCAAGACCATCACTAAGTCTATCGCTGTGGAAGATAGATGCGTCGGAGACAGTTACGTGTATGGTTCACTGTGAAAATTAATGCAGAAACGGGTCTGAGAAAACCGCCTCTTCTGGTAATTAATCATTAATTTGCTTTACAATGTTTGGCAAGCATTAGTAACGTAACCAGAAGCTCGTCTTTATTTCCCATTTTGTACGTAATAACTACATTTAATCTGTGGCATGTTTATTTTACTCACGCTTAATCATATTCTACGGATGTAATTGCTTTATTATAGCTCTTTTAAGTTATGTGTTCCATTCCATCCCTGTTAGTTTTCTACCCAATGTTTTTTTTTTTTTTTTTTTTTTTTTTTTTTTTAATCTTCAAAATGTACAGTGCTTGCATCTACTAATCATGCAAAGTACTCGTGGCAAAAGTCAGTGCAGTCGCTCTGTTAGGAGCTGCGCTTTGACGATACTTCTAACCCTGATCAAGGATCGGGATAGCCTTTAGAATAATAAAGTATCATCATTTTCATTATTATAATTTTTGCAGTAAGATCGGCCTTCTAAATTCTGACTATCTCTCGCCTCCCTATTACCAAAGTCACAGCGAGGACATTATTTTCAAATGTGTACGTTTCTTTCCTTTTGTCGTGGCTGTTCGAAATAGAAGAGGTGATCAAAGAAAGCATTGTTAAGAGTGAGCTATGTTTAACAATACTAACCTGACTTAGTGGCCGTAGATTAATAAATGGAAAAGCATAAATGATTTGATTAAGTCATCCCTATATTCTTTGCAACGGTGCATCTTCTATGATGAAAATTTTCTTTTCTTTTGTTTAATTCCATTAAGTTTCGCTCAGCAAAAACAGATTTCACTATCTGTCATTGTAATGTCTGGATAAAGTGTCGCGCTCTCTTCTTGCTCAGCTGAGGTGCCCTGCGTGCTCCTGCGGCCAGGACGCAAGTGGCAGGGGGCATGGGGCGTCAGGGAGGGCACGGGGCGCCAGGGGAGCCGCCACAGGTCGTCCGCGAACCATTTCGAAAGCGATCGTTCGAGGCGTCTCTGCATGTAAACATCTCGCGGGAGAGACGCTCGCGGAGAACTTTTTGAGTCGAGGATTCCTGCCAGCCAAGGAAGCGATAGATGTCGTCACTATGTCGACCTATCAAGTGAGGTCGCTAGAGGAGGCCGACCAGATAATCCGGGAGCACGAGAGGAAGACCAAGACGACCTATGCCCTCCTGAGATCCACCAAGAACTTCGGCTGTGTTGATGTACCAGGTGAGCTTTCCTAAAAACCTATCCAGAGGAGATTTACCCTCAGAGTAGCTATAATGCTTTAAAGGAAGTCATATGTGGATCCAGACATTGACTGTCATGCCAAACCACAAATGCTCAATCGCTGATAATCAAATCCCTTATCATTATACGAATTGCGGTATAGTTTGTTTCCCTCTACCATGTAGTGCAAGGTAAATTTTGCATGTAATGAACGGAATGACCGAAAATAGACATTTTTCATCATTGGTACTACCTTTGCAAGTTTATAATTAGAAAGCTGCATAATGTTGTACTTTGGTATACATTTACAGGAAAATGTAATGCCATTAATAATGATCAAAACTGCTCTCTGAAACATGGAATAATCACTGTAGGCAAAAAAATAACGTTAAAATGAAGGATATAGGTTGTGACGAATGCCGTGTGGGAAGTAAGGTGATGGGGTCGGGTCTGGGGGCAGTAGGGAAGTACTGCCGTTGGATGGGGGTCAAAGAGCGAAGCCCCCGGGTTAGGAAAGCTTATGGTTCATATAGAGAGATTTGTGGATTTCCCCAGAATGGCTGGAGGGACTTGATCTCAGGGGTGCAGTCACTTCATAAACATTGTCAATACTTTCATTTATTTTGTTTGCATTAGAAACTAAAAGAAATTCAGGCATATTACAGTGTTGATAGTTGAAAGAAGGAATAATAATAGCAAGATTGGATGGCTGTGTGAAACTAAAAAATAACCCAAATTACTTGGTGGTTTCTGATTTGAATCTCTTATGCATTTACTATAATATTTTAAGTAACTATAACAAATTCTCTTATATACACAGCTGGTAATTCTCTTGGAAAACTGCACATGGCCAATACTAATGAATTAGGTAGTAATTTTATATGAGGTATACTGCCCTTTTATAACAGTTTTAGTCTCATCGTCATCTTGATGTTAATGCGTAGTGGCCGCTGGTAAGTGCATATCACACATATATGGTTGGTTACTTGGGGTGGGGAGAGGTTAAAGGTATAAGTGGTAGTGTTTGTGTTTGTGAAAGTTCCTGTTTGTTAAATGTTTGTTAAATTTGTTAGTAAAGGTTTTAAGTGTTCTAGTTTCTTTGATGTGTTGAGATAGCCTCTGTATGTCATGTATGTTAAGAACTTGCTTGTAAGAGTCAGTGTTGGTGTGGTATGTAAAGAGCTGCCTGTACATATTCTTTATTTGTTAATGTCTTTAACCCCTTGCCGACAGGTACGACTTGTAGGCACGTGCTATGCCCACTGTGAGTGCTTGTTTGATTGTTTTTACAAATAGATGGCTACACTTGTACTAAGTCACCCATGAGCCAGTTACGAGTACTGCCTGTCTCGCCCGTTCACCCTTTTCTTTGATTTAAGAAATATTTTACGTTATCTTATTTTGCTGTTACTAGTGTTAAAAAACATTATAATAATTATAATATTTATAATAAGAATAATACCATAGATATTCATAGCACTAGTAAAAAATAAGTTTTTCCCGCCAATTCAAATCAGGTATGGTCACAAGGTCTACTAATTGATTCCTTTGTGGCTAAACACTAGCAGAGCCATCTATGAGCAGACATTTCACAAAAAAAAAAAAAAAAGATAATAGTCACAGCATTTTCCCAATTTTTTGTTCATTTTCCCCGGCTGCATTGAGTTAAGGTTGCTTGATTTTATGTCTGTATGTCTGTGTAGTTGTCTTCATGATTTGAGTAGGTCCATGTCAAACTGGCCTCTTGTGTTGTGAAGATATTAATTCTCATTCACACCTTTTTTGCATTAGTCATATATATATGTATATGTTTATATATATATATTGTATATATATGTATATATATGTATATATGTATATATGTGTGTATATATGTATATATACACATATATATATGTATATTGTATATATACATATATATTTATAGATATATATACATATATATACATTTACATATATATATACACATATATATATATATATATATATATATATATATATGTATATAGTATATATATGTATATATATGTATATATATGTATATATGTGTATATATATGTATATATACACATATATGTATATTGTATATATACATATATATTTATACATATATATACATATATATACATATACATATATGCATATATATATATATATATATATATATATATATATATATATATATATATATGCATATATTTATATGTTGTGTCAGTGTATGTATGTATGTATGTATGTATGTATATGAACTAATATTGGGTTGAGAGAAATGGACATTAGAATGGACATCCCGAGTTGTGCAGGTAGAGCACAAAATTGAATTGGGTCGTGCTGAAAAAAGTTTGAAAAATCCTGGTGTAGAGTGTTAGTGTACTGTATAGATGTATATGATGTTATGAAATGGAGTATCTTGCACATGTCTGGTCTGAAAGTCCTTTGCCATGACTTTTTTTTTTTTTTACTGCTCAAGGGCATCTGTGTTAAGTTGAAGGAGTCGTTGTGGTAATTTGTTGAAATGTCATCAGAAAAATATCCAGTGGAAGACTTAGATGTGGATTGTGGAAGGTAATGTATAGAAGGAAAAAGGAGACGGATAATTGTGCTTTGCATAGCGCCAGATGAGACAGGGACAAAGTCAGATGATGCACCATCAAGCAGGACACATTGGGTCCTGCACATCAGAAAGCAGTGATTCAGTAAAGAAATGGTTTTGTGATCCATTAATATTGTAATTTGAATGTTGGTCATGTGTGGGGAACTTTGTTGAAGGCTTAGGCAGAGTTGGGCAGTATGGCATCAACTGGTTTCGTGTCATATCTGACTAGTTGTTGGGCAGTGTCATGATTGGTTGTGATTAGTTGTGTCTCACAATCATTTGGGACAAAAACTGTGTTGTGAGTCTGTAAGTATGTTGTGAGTGTCAGTGTGGTTCATAATGTGTTTGTGTTCAAAATTTTTGCAAACAATCAATGTAAGGGAGATGGAGCAGTAGTTTGTTGTGTCTGTGAAATCACCTGAATTGAAAAGGGGGTAATATATGCACAAAGCCAGTCTTCAGTTGTGATGCTTGAGGCAAGTGCAAAGGCAGGGATTTGATGAGGTCCTGTGTCTTTGTGCAAGTCCAATGTTATTTTGAGTTTATGAATGCTGTTAGTTGATATGCCAAATGGGGGGATTGGAGGGTAAGGCCTGGCTGGCATATCAGGTGTATTGAGAATTAACATTTGTGTTCTGGCGTGGTCATAATTGTATTATTGGTGTCTTTCAAGGCTGTGATTCCAGCAGTATCTTGTCTAGGTGTCTTGAAGAACTTAAAGTGCTTAAGGATGTTTCTGAAATTGTTCACAAGATAGGTAGAAACATGTATGTGTTTTGCTTTCTGTGGTCCAATTTACTGTAGTGTTGTATGTTTGTTAGAAGACAGTCTAGAAAACTGCAAGGAAAAATGACTAACAGTTGGAAAGTTGTAATTGGATCCAGGCAGTTTCACAGACTGTGTCAAGGTCTTGCCTTGGTTTAACAGCAAGACCTGCATTGGTCAAAGGGTCTTTATGTGTGACAGTCATGAGGAGGAAATGTTCAACAGAGTCAATGTCAGGAATCAGCCATATCACAGTCCTATTGTGATGTATGGTTGATGTGGATGATTTGATGAGGTTGGGCTATTTTCTTTGTAATACTTCCGAAGTAAATGTTTAGCAGATAGAGTGGTTTGGTTATCTCAAGGTGATGGTTTAAGGGAGGGGCATGTGGGTTGTGTGTAGGGGGAGGAGGAGGTGGGGGAGGAAAAAAGGGAAGAGGAGGAGAAGAGGCAGAGAGGATGAAGAAGAGGAAGAGAAAAGAAAAAAAAAAAGAGGAGGAGGACGAAGAGACGGGGGGGAGAAGGAGAAGCAGGAGGGGAAGGAGAAGGAGGAGGAGGGTTGGAAACGAGAAAGGAAAAGAGAAAGGGAGGGGAGAGAGTAGAGGAGGGTAGAAGTTAGAGCAAGAAGATAAGGAGCGGAAAATGGGATCCAAGAGTCAAGGAAAGGCTTAAAGCAATGGGATATTATCAATGCTGTGGGTGGAGGTTTGGTGTGAGGATTTACTGGAGTTGATGGTTCGATTTTATGTTGGTGTGGGTGATGTGTGGGCAGGGTATGAGGGATGCTATGATGTGAAAGAGGGCTGTCTATATCATTTGAGCAGAGTATGTTAAGGAATTGAATAGTGTGATGAGAGAATTTACACACACACACACACACACACACACACACACACACACACACACACACACACACACACACACACACACACACACACACACACAAAAAAAAAAAAAAAAAGCTTGAGAAATTAGTCATGCCACAGCCATCACAGATCTACTCAATGCTATTGTTAACTAGCCTAGTGTATAATTGTGTGGAAGACCTGATGCAGCTGACATGGTACCAGCTGGCCCCATTTGACAGCCCTAGTTTAAATCATCCACAAGCACCTGTTGCCCTATTGTACACAGTGGAGATTTTCTGGTACAATGCACCAGTCATGGTAACCACCTTGATTAATGCTCAGCTAGCTCTCATGGAACCTCAGGCCTTGTAAAGAGGGGAATTGGGTGTAGAGCTTATAAAAAAAAGGGCCAAAATGTTTTCTGCTAAGACTTATTGTTATTATGAAAAGCATTCCATTGATACTAGTTTAGTTGGTATTAGTGGTGTGCAGCTGTTTTTTTGGAATTATCACATAATCTTTGATACTGCTGTTATTTTGAAATCTATGGTTACCTCTGCAGCTATGTAATTATGGGTTTTAATAGCCAGAAAAAAATTGTGGATGATTTGATGAGGTTGGGCTATTTTCTTTGTAATACTTCTGAAGTAAATGTTTAGCAGATAGAGTGGTTTGGTTATCTCAAGGTGATGGTTTAAGGGAAGGGCATGTGGGTTGTGTGTAGGGGGAGGAGGAGGTGGGGGAGGAAAAAAGGGAAGAGGAGGAGAAGAGGCAGAGAGGATGAAGAAGAGGAAGAGAAAAGAAAAAAAAAAGAGGAGGAGGACGAAGAGACGGGGAGGAGAAGGAGAAGCAGGAGGGGAAGGAGAAGGAGGAGGAGGGTTGGAAATGAGAAAGGAAAAGAGAAAGGGAGGGGAGAGAGTAGAGGAGGGTAGAAGTTAGAGCAAGAAGATAAGGAGCGGAAAATGGGATCCAAGAGTCAAGGAAAGGCTTAAAGCAATGGGATATTATCAATGCTGTGGGTGGAGGTTTGGTGTGAGGATTTACTGGAGTTGATGGTTCGATTTTATGTTGGTGTGGGTGATGTGTGGGCAGGGTATGAGGGATGCTGTGATGTGAAAGAGGGCTGTCTATATCATTTGAGCAGAGTATGTTAAGGAATTGAATAGTGTGATGAGAGAATTTACACACACACACACACACACACACACACACACACACACACACACACACACACACACACACACACACACACAAAAAAAAAAGCTTGAGAAATTAGTCATGCCACAGCCATCACAGATCTACTCAATGCTATTGTTAACTAGCCTAGTGTATAATTGTGTGGAAGACCTGATGCAGCTGACATGGTACCAGCTGGCCCCATTTGACAGTCCTAGTTTAAATCATCCACAAGCACCTGTTGCCCTATTGTACACAGTGGAGATTTTCTGGTACAATGCACCAGTCATGGTAACCACCTTGATTAATGCTCAGCTAGCTCTCATGGAACCTCAGGCCTTGTAAAGAGGGGAATTGGGTGTAGAGCTTATAAAAAAAAGGGCCAAAATGTTTTCTGCTAAGACTTATTGTTATTATGAAAAGCATTCCATTGATACTAGTTTAGTTGGTATTAGTGGTGTGCAGCTGTTTTTTTGGAATTATCGCATAATCTTTGATACTGCTGTTATTTTGAAATCTATGGTTACCTCTGCAGCTATGTAATTATGTGTTTAATAGCCAGAAAAAAATTACTGTATAATCATCCCTCTCTCCCTTCCCCTTTCTCCCTCCCTCCCTCTCCCTTCCTTCCTCCCATTCTTCCCCCCCCCCCCCCACAGTGACTTTTTTGCACATTCTGATATGCAAGTTCAAACTCTACAAACATAAAAAAAGGCCTTGTGGTTGGGCAGCAAGGCAAAGCTGAGGAAGTTTGGTCCTTGGAGATTAAGGAGAAATATAGTCTTAGTTAGAATAGGCTTAATATAACTATTGCTCTTATTATTATTATTATTATTATTATTATTATTATTATTATTATTATGATATCAATTGTATTAATCACCACCATGCAGTTGACAGGACCATCGTGTCATGAAAAAAATTGCTGTGAGAGGTGGGTGACATGGGAAAATTTGGCTGTTTCTTCCATTTTCAGCTGAGGTTAAAGTCTGGATTAGAAAAAACAAAGGCTTGAGCCATAACAGCAATCGAGGATGGGCTGCAAATGTCATCTTGTGTTTAACATATCTCTAAAGATTTCAGACACAGAGGGATTTATGGAGCCAAATTATCCTTTTTATACTAATCACTTGCCAACTAGGGCCACCATTCCCTATTCCTCTTCCCCTCTACTTTCCCCAACTCCCCATTTCCTTCTATATTGTCTTCCATAACCAGTTAATCTTTCCCCATGAGTACTGCAGTTGTAATTAGAGCCCTTTTCAACTGTGTATCTAGTTTTATCTCTTTGGAGAGTGTTTGTTTAGTGTGAGTTCCTACTGTGATGGCTGGCAGAGTGTGAGTTATGTGCATTTTGGGTGGCTATGGCTATTACACCAGATGGAATTGCAGTTTAGCTGAGGATTAAGGTGAATAACATGCTGGCACCAAAGTAAACTATGTCCAAACATGACACTCGGGGGTTTGGCATTAAACATTTTAAATACATGTGCATGAGGGAATTGTATAAAAATGGCAGTGTAATACTTTGAGAGTCATGTTTTTTCCAGCTTGTGCCAATGATGAAAATGAAGTACGGTTTGAAACAGTTGGTGTGCCATATTGTGGAGTACCATTCTTTGTTGCTGGGCTAAAGATTCTCCAGTGTCAGTCATATCGAGGAAGAGGAGGAAGAAAGAAGAAGGAAATAAAGATAGAGGTATGTGTTCTGAATATATTTGATAATTTTTGTTGAGTTGAATATTCTTTCATTTCCTA
>NC_061828.1:25328493-25330993 GCF_019202785.1 Penaeus chinensis | reverse complement strand
GTGTATAGTAAGTCTACTAACATGTGCAGTACTGTTTGACTAGATACCTTCAACCACAATATTGATATCACCCCCATACCCTCTGTCCCCTTGTATGCCTGAACCAATTAAACGTTTGTGTTTTCCTGCCTCTCTTTTCTTGTGAAACATTTTCCTCCTCCCACATCCCACTTTGCCATTTCACTTCAAAAATTCTGCCAGTCTCCTTGGGACTGAATCGACCAGTGTGCAGAGTTTCTATGGGAGATGAGGCCCATACTTCCCCAATCATAATTTTCAACTTCAGATGCAATGTCATATCGGTGTCATGCAGAACCGTTTAATGATTGACCATAAGTTTTCTATGAGCACACACACACATACTAAAGTATTTAACTTCACAATCATGAAGCCAAAGTTGCACTTATTTTGCCATATGGCAAGAAGCACAATCCTGCATGAAAATATCAGCCTTGGTTAGCTCAAATGAGGTGGGTAGATAGTTGCAGGGAAGCTCTAAGTAATTGTTTTGATTCATCTTTTCATTGGCAGGGATAAATACAAGAACTCCATCACCATTATAAGTGAAGCAACCCCATATCATGATGAAAACAGGTTTTTACACATACACACGCACACACGCACACATGCACACGCACACGCACACGCACACGCACACATGCACACGCAAACCCACACGCACACACGCGCACACACATATACATTATATATATATATATATATATATATATATATATATATATAATAATATATAATATATAATATATAATAGATAATAGATAATAGATAATAGATAATATATATATAATAATATATATATATACACACATATATGTATATACATATATATACATATATATATGTATATACATAGATGCATATATGTGTGTATGTATATGTATATATATATTTATATGTCTATATACATATTTATATGTATATATTTCTTTATATATATGTATATAAATATGAATATATACATATATGTATATATATGTGTGTGTGTGTACAGTGACATTTCACAAAAATATAAAAAATTAGCACAGTATTTTTCCCATTCTTTATTAATTTTCCCTGGCGGCAATGGGTTAATATGTGTGTATATACATATTCACATGTATATATGTTTATATGTGTGTGTGTGTGTGTGTGTGTGTGTGTGTGTGTGTGTGTGTGTGTGTGTGTGTGTATATATATATATATATATATATATATATATATATATATATATATATATATGTTTGTGTAAAGGCTTAGAAGTGGAGTTAACCCAATTGCCACGTATGGCAAGAATACAGCTATGCCTAATGTAATACAAGTTTATTTATTGTAATTACACATAGATGGCTCTACAAGTGCTCAGTCACCAAGGAGTTGGTTATTATCACCAGTTTACCCTTTTCCTTGACTTTTAGAAATGGTCTTTTGCATTATATCATTGTCTTGAATATTAATTTTAATAGTAATTTGATAATCATAACATCAATAACAATAATAACAGAATCAACTGTATTAAAAAGAAAAAAATATTTTCCCACCAATTCAAGGAATGGGAAAATCAGGATCAGTCACTAGGGCTACTTATAGACTCCTTGCCGGCTGAGCACGTGGAGCCATCTGTATGTAACAACATTCACAAAAACCTACTGGGGACAGATCATAAATCCAGGGCAAATGGGTTAAGAGTCTTTAATGCAATATCATGCTACCTGCCCTTCCCTTGCACTTGTGTTAAAAGTTTTTGTTTTATGGAGTTTTGAAATATTGCTGTCTGGGATGGCATGTACATGCATACCATGCCCAATGTAAGCCCATTTTAAGTTTAAGTTTTCATTTATTTTTACATATTGTTTTTACACGTAAACCACCAATGAGCCAACTACAAATATAGCCTGTTTCACATGTTTACCCTTCTCTTAGATTTTCAAAAATATTTTCTGGTAACTGGTAACATAATGCTTAAACTTAAATTGATGGCATTAGTAAGAAAAATGTTTCACCCACAAAGTCAAAGGAAAGGTCAAATTAGGTGAGGTAACAAGGTCTACTAATTGCCTTTTTTTTTTGCGAGAGACATCTGTGTGCAGAGACATTTTATAAAACAGTACTACTGTGAACACATTTTCCCGGTTCCAGTGGGTTAAGAAAAAATTAGGTGTTTTAATTTTTTTCAGGTTATTATCTTCAAATTGTTTTTGCTATATAATCTTTGCTTAGGTTTTACTAATTCTTAGCTTTCTTTCATATGAAACAGCAACCAGGAACAACAGAAGCTTATCGTGAGCTCTTCAAAGATCTGATGCAGGCAAAGTTAAAATATCAGCAGACAATGGACTCATTACTAGGAGGCAGCCAAAACTCCCAGATCCATACTGTAGATGGTATTGTTGGACAAAATGGAGAGCCACTGGGTGAGCATTGAATAATTAAATCCTTTAATGTTTTTGGTCTTTAGATGTAGGAAGTTGTGACACTCAGGTGCAGGATGGTAGGTAACGAG
>NC_061828.1:25310993-25320993 GCF_019202785.1 Penaeus chinensis | reverse complement strand
ACACCACCTCCCCTCTCTCATTCCTTATCTCAGCCCCTAGCTCCTTCCCCTTCAAATTCTCCAACATGCACTCTAACTGTTATCACTCATAAATCAACTAAAGTATAGCTCTCCTATGTTAGAATATTCGTGGTTTCTGTTCTCAAAGACCTGACCTTCTTCATATCCTTTTTCCTCTTATAACCCATCCATTATCTGCTTTCAAGAGACTTTTCTTACACACCCTCCTATAATAATTCCCAATTACCATTTTGTCTCTTCCTCACACTCCCTTTATGTCTCGTCTATAATTATGCAGCTATTCCTCGAACCTCAAGACCCTATACCTCCAAATGTGTTCCATGGTGAACCCTAAAGCGCTTTGCTTAAAACTTGCAGCCTGGAACAGTTACTGCTCTAAATGAGACACCCCTAATCAACCATCAGTCCTTATCTCCTTTAAGAGATCATCCGCCTGTCTTTGTCGTTCAATCTAGAACAGTAAAACAATTGGCTGGCAAAATTATGTTTCCTCAACTACATCTACATCTATCTCAACTATTAGGTGCCGGATCCATAAACTATAAGGCAAACATCCTCCTCATCCAACCCCTATCCCCCTCTCATCTCTGATCCTCTCCAAGTCGCTAATGAAATGGGTGACTATTTCAGGCAGGTCAGTAGTGGTTCTCACCTTTCTCCACACTTCTCTTCTATTAAGACCATCAGGTAACGCACCCCGCTTATCTTCACCCTATCCTCTGCTGAATCCTATAATGCTTTTTTCTTCCTCTGAACTCAATGCTTCCTTACACTTGTGCTGCAACACTCATGAAGGCCCTGACGGTATTAACTACCGTATGCTCCGACAAATCCCATCTTCCTCTCTATCCTTCCTATGAACAATTTTCAACCACATATTGACGTCAGGAAATTTTCCTACTCATTGGCGAGAAGCTCTTATCTTCCCCCTCGTGAAACCCAATAAATCAAGTACCCTCCCTCACTCCATCGCACTAGCTATCTTCTCTCTCCTTCCCAATTTGGTTTCCGCTGTGCATATTACATCTGCATTTGCACGCCCATATTAGCCATATTCTTTGACCTAGAAAAAGCATATGATACTACCTGGCGGTACCATGTTCTCCATCAATTATCCGACCTAGGCATAGGCAGAAACATGGGCGTGCTCAGTACCACTTTAATCCTTCTTGTTGTTAATGACATTGTCTCAGTTCTACCGCCAGGAGCCCGGTCATCACTAAATGTTGATGAATTAACCATCTATGCCTCTAGCACATCCATACCAAATCTCCGCCAATTCCTTCAGTCTACAATATCATCAGTATCTTCCTGGGCCATTAACCATGGCTTCTGCTTTTCTGCCTCAAAATCTTTCTCCATCTTTTTCACTCGTGCACGTGTAGGTCCCCAACCTCCACTCTTCTTATATGACACTCCACTCCAATACCGTTCCTCTGGTGAATTCCTAGGCGTTATTTTTGACTCCAAACTGTCCTGGCAAGACCATATCCTATACATTAAAGAAAAAACTTGCCGCCGTTTCCGAATCTTACAAACTCTATCCCATATATCCTGGGGCTGCAATTGCAGAACTTTCCATCTTCATGTTACCTTGATCCTCTCCACTTTCGATTATGGTTGCCATATCTACTCCTCTGCCTCAACCTCTCTCCTTGCCCATCTTGATACAATCCACCACTGCGGTCTTCGCTTAGCCTAAGGTGCACTACATTGCAGTCAGATCGAGATTTCGCAACGCGATGAAGAACTCACGAGCTCATCCAGGTGCTGACGCTGACTCAGATCACGTTCCCGTGATCTATTTATTCAAGCATTCTCTAAAGCGAATTGAGAAATCTCAAACCAAGCCTAAGTACGACTTCAGCGAACTGATAAGCAATCCTGACGTGAAAAGAAACTTTAAGGCGGAGGTGCTTCAAAACATCCCGACCGAACCGTTAACCTTTGTTAACATCAACATCAACGAACACTACAAAGCCGTCTCTGAGACCATACAGATGGCCGCTGCAAACTATACTCCAGCAATCAATAAAATAAGTCCAAGCCTTCATCGCATTGGTTTAACCCGGAACTTAAAGATCTGCCTCGAAAAAGACGAATTTCAAAACCCAACCCGGTGCAATATAGACTACTCAACCAAGAATTGAAGATAAAGTGTAAAGAGAACAAAGAAGCGTGGTTGGAAGGACAGTGTAGGGAAGTAGAGAATCGATGCTACAATGCCAAAGAGATGGTCAGGAAGATTAAAGAAATAGCTGGTAAAAGGTCAAACTCAACCTCTAAGTGCATCAAAGCAGCGCATGGTCGCGTTCTCCATGAGCCCAAAGAAGTTGCCGCTCGATGGGAAGAATATGTCCAAGATCTCTTCGACGAAGACCAAGAGCCAGATGAAACCATTCCGGGCACCGCAGAAACAGGCCCATCAAGTTTTTAGGGAAGAGGTTACGTGGGCTCTGCGAAGTATGAAAACAGGTCCAGATGAGGTTTACATGGAAATGATTCAATCCCTCGACGAGGATGGAATTGATATCATTTGAAGGATTGTCAACAATCTACGAGACCAGAGAATTTTCAGAAGACCTGCTCAAATCAATCTTCATTGCATTGCCCAAAATACCAGGTACACTTAACTGCGCCAGCCACAGAACCATTAGTTTGATGTCCCCCATCCTGAAAGTCTGGCTGAAAATTATCCTGCAAAGAATCAGACAGCAATTATTACCAGAAATTCCACAGACCCAATTCGGTTTCTTGAAAGACAGAGGAACAACAAATGCAATCTTCACACTCAGAATGCTAGGTGAGCGTACAATACAACATCAATAAGAGCAGTTTCTAGTCTTCATTGACTACCAGAAAGCCTTTGATAAGGTACGTCACTGCAAACTGTTTAAAATGCTCTAAAACATCCAAATTGATGATAAAGATATAAGGGTAATTTGATCTGTCTACTGCGACCAACTCACAGCAGTTCGCATACCAGATGGAACAACAGACTGGTTTCGCATCAAAAGAGGTGTACGCCAGGGTTGCGTCATGTCGCCGGATTTCTTTAATCTGTACTCGGAAACGGTTTTACGAGATCTAGATGACCGTCCAGAAGGAATAATCGTCAACGGTGTAAATGTTAATAATCTACGTTATGCTGACGACACTGTCCTCCTTGCTTCGTCGGCAGAAGATCTACAGAAACTTTTTGACACTGTCATCGCTGCAAGCGAACGCCTTGGATTGCACGTCAATGCAAAGAAGACCAAAGTAATGGTCGTTTCAAAATTAGAGCCCGAGCCGGCATGTCAACTACATCATGGAAACACCTCCATTCAACAAGTTACCTCCTTCAACTACCTCGGAGCACTGGTCACCTCAGATGCTCGGTCAAAAAGTGAAATTCGACGGAGGATTGGACTCGACAAAGACGCATTTAACAGACTTGGTGTGATTCTCAAAGATCGCAAACTCGCTATCAAAGTCAAGATACGTCTCTTGAAGGTTTTTGTTTGGTCGACGCTACTCTACGGATGTGAGTCGTGGACATTCACGGAATATGCATGGGGGATTTTAATGCTAGACATTATACATTTGGAGACAGTCAATGCAATGAAAATGGCGAAGAGTTCCGAAATTTTGTGAACAATAGATCTATGACCGTATATGATACAGATAGGGAAACTCACGTGGCGGGGGGTAGGCTAGATTATGTAATAGGAAGAGATCTTGTGCATGGAAACGTCAGAAGCATGCTTGCAACAGAGCTAATCAGTGACCACTTTGCAATAGTAACGAGATACGCTGTTGATAATAGTCTATCTGCAAAAACAAATAGGCTTCAAATTTCTATTCCTCCTTACCTTGAGCACCACTTTAAATCACTTATTTATGACTGGTATAACGATTACACAGTAACTAGTGTTGATAAATTCTCCATGGACATGATGAAAGTGGTCACTGATTACTACAACACCTGGGTCTGTCCAAAGAAAACCTTAAAGAGCAACAATTCACAACGCCTAAAACAACCTAAGTGGGTCAGTAACCCTATACTATTAAGAGAACAAAAGCGAGTTCAGGAGCTTTGTGATATCTACAAGCAGAACAATACACGTGACAATCTCATTCAGTTTCTTAAGGCTAACAAAAATCTACGGGAATTAAAAACTCATTTCAGAAAAGAACACATTGAACAGTTCCTACAAAGCATTAACAATAACACCTCAGTGTCTGAGGTCTGGAAAAAAATTAATCGACTCTCAGGCAAACGAACTAACACCCCGCAGTTCCATAGTCCTCTTGCACAAGCAGACATGCTCCTTAGTCAATGGGCTGGAGCGTCCAAATTGAACCACCTTAGTCAGTCTAAAATTGCACGTAAATTTGCCATTGAGATTGGATGTTCTGTGACAGACCCTTCAGACTTTGCTGAGATTACTGAGTGGGAGCTGAACAATGCACTGTTCAAAGGAAAAGCGTCTGCACCAGGTGAAGATGGAATTACCTATAGTGTCCTCCGCCTTATAGCTCAGGTACCTGGTAATCCCCTTTTGCACCTCTGCAGGTTAAGTTTGTCACAAGGTATTCTACCTGGCCTCTGGACGCGCAGTCTAATCATCCCTATACCGAAACCAAACACTGATAAATACCGCTCACTAACCTCATGTGTATGTAAAGTTCTAGAAAGGATAATTTTGAACAGACTCAGGTACAGGTTGCAAGGTAAATTATCTCACAGACTGTACGGATTCGTATCGGGACGTAGCACACAACATTGCTTTGCAGAGTACTACTCAAACTCTAATCCAGGGAAGCACACTGTTTTTCTTGACCTTAAGTCAGCTTTTGACATTGCAAACAGATAAATTATCCTAGAACAATTAGTAAGCTTTGGCATCCGGGGTAAACTATTGAGCTGGATTAGAATGTATCTTTCGAACAGATCTGCAAGTGTCTTGTTCAGGGGAGTGAGAAGTTCCACCACACAATCTTTTGAACTTGGGACGCCACAGGGAGGAATTTCTCAGCCCTATGTTGTTCAATGTCCTCATGCACAAGCTGGTGGCAGATATTCCACTTGGGGATGGTGAATCCATTATATGCTATGCTGATGACATATGTGTCAAAGCATCATCACAAGAGAGGATGCAAATAATTCTCGACAAACTCACAACTAGGGCTCATGAGTGTGGATTAATCATCTCCACTGAGAAAACAATGGCTGTCAATCCATGTATCATACCCCTACCCACTTTTTGGATATTTGACCAAGAGCTTGACATGTGTCATAAATATAAATATCTCGGGGTGAACATAAATGATGCTGGCCTGATCCTTTCCCTGAAAAAAGAGACTCTGGAAGAGGCTGAAACCTTTGAAAGTACTTGTTGGAAGAGAATATGGCATCAATGTTAAGCTCGCTAGACTGGTTTACTTGGATTTTATAAGATCAGTTGTAGACTACCATGCACTGTACTTGTTGCAGTGTAAGGAATCAGAAATAAATTGCTTGGAGGTAGTGCAAAATGAAGCTATGAGGATTATCCTCGGCGCCCCGAGAACAGCAAGGATAGTAAACATGAGGTCAGAACTTAACCTACCATCCATCTCTGATAGAATAATATTTATTTCCACTATATTTGGGGTCAAAGCTTTGAGGGAACCCTTGTATCTTTCAGACTTCCAAAAACAAATGCAGCATAAAATCACGCAAGCAGACGTGACTAATCACACACACGCGCGCCCTCTAATACACAAAATATCCATGAACATTACAAAGCTCAATGTCCCAATTAGTAAAATACCACAGGGTCGATCCATTCGACTATGGAAAAAATCCAAATTGATCGTGCACCTTACGTGTCTACCACAAAAAAAAAAAAAAAAAAAAAAAAAACGGTGTACATAACTGCGTGTTACAACAAATTGCATTAGCAACGGTGAAGGAACTCACAGAGTCTATGGGCGATGATGTATACGAGTGTTACGTTGACGGATCCGTACAGTCTGGATACAAAGCTGATTGTGCTTGTATTGTATACAAAAATGGCTCACTAAAACATCAAGTTAATATGAGAGTGCAAAATTGGGCCAGCACTACACAAACGGAGCTGGCAGGTATACTCCTTGCAACGGAATTCTTAATGTCTCGGGGCGCTGGAGTAGTTTTCTATGACTCTCAGAGTGCTCTTCGGACACTAAATTCTTTCAAAGCAGGTGGCGATGAGGAAATTGTGAGTTGCATTAAGCGTAACGTAACTTGTGCAATAGAGCGCAATTTTAACATTAAATTTGTACGGATACCATCTCATGTTGGCATAAGCAAGCACGACCACGTAGACAAATTGGTGAAGAAAACCTGTAGCAAAGATACTGTGAACATAGATCTTGGGAGGCCTCTTGCTAGGGTTCTCATAAGGAAGAACTAGTAGATCTGACGAACACTCAAAGGCCTGAAAGCTGTACCATAAGGCACTACGATCAGTATAGAGATAGCAAGCCCTCCTATGGGTGCACCGAAGTCAAACCAGACAATGTGATGTGGTTATTGCCGGAATAAGTTTAGGTTACAGAATGTATTGACAACTGCACGGTGCAAGAAGTGCAGATGAATCTAAATGTAGACTGTAACGAAGAAAACAAGCGAATGCTTGAGCATTATATCTCGGAATGTCATGTGATACAGCCTTTCAGACCACCTAACATGAGGTATAAAGAACTATGTGAATATTTAATTTCATCAGATACATTGGAAGATATACTCGTATTATATCCTAAATTTACTATGTAAAACTGCCGTAAACAAAAATACACAGTGTTATGTAAACACAGTGGCAAAAGCATATCAACGTATTTTTTGTATGATGTATGACATGTTTCTATATTACCATGTACAATTACAGTAGTCACAGACTACTGTACTGTGTCAGATGTATATAAAACTGTAATCATGATTGCCCACGCCTGAACAGATAGCCAGGGTGGTAAATAAACTTACTTAACTTAACTTAACCTCCGAACTCTCCCGTTCTCTGTCCATTCTGCCCCCCATGGCTTATACCTTAAACACATATACTCGCTCTCTTCTTTCTCTTTCGTAACTCATTAACTCTCATAAAGTCAATACACTCGACCAACCCCCTTGTTTGTAAGATCCAGAACTGGTTGTTCTACCTGTCCACACGACATGAAACAAACCGTTAACATTAGCCAAATGTTGTCGGAATATAAGTTGTTTGTCTTGTCCATTGGAATCATTTGCGACCATCATGTCATCTCTGCTGTGATGTTCAGATCAGACCCAAAGTCTGGGCCTTAATAAATGCTATGGGGCTACAACTTAGACATGACCTCACGACCTTGTCCACCACTGCAGGCGCGGCAGACTTTTATTTTCATACATGGGCAAGCACAAGGACCATTGCTATGTGGGTTAGAATTGGTAACCTTTTTAGCTAGGCTGACCCCTCTGGGCTCCCGGTCTATTATTAGGTGGCAATCTGCCCACAGATTTTATTCTCCTGATTCCACGACCCCTGGCTCTCTGTTGATCACAACTCTGAACACTACCCCTCCTTAATACCTACTATCAACTCAGTCCAGTCAAACCACCTTTAGTACTACCTCTCAACAACGCTCCCTCTTCCACAAGTCCCGCATTTCTACCACCCCCACTTCTACAAACCTGAATACTTTGTTTAGTCCAGCCAGATGGTATCGATTTTTCGTGATCCCCTCTACAGCCCCTTACTCTGATAGCACTCTTCCAGCAATACCTCCAAAAACAAGTTGGTAAAGTTTCCGTCCGAAGCCGCCCTTATCGCTCCCGCCTTATCCCAGTTACTTCCTAAACCCTAACTGACTTCACTGGGAAACCCATACCTGCCTGTCCTCACCCCTCACCCCAGATTTGTACCAGAACGGTCTCCATCTCCCCGATAAACTGCCCCTTCCTACAAAGATTGGTCAGATTGTAGAGACGACCTACTTACCTGCCTCCTGGACTATGATGCAGTATCAGTACAATGCGACATCATTCCCCCAAGAGGCCGCCGTAAGTCGAGCCCCAATATTGCCAAGATTACTTTCCGTAGGCATAATCTCCCCCTTGATGTTTATACTGTCTGACCATATCACCCTCCCCCGTCAATTGTTGGCGTCTAGGCCACCCTGCTTGACACTACCGCTCCACAGCCTGAAGCCCTCTGTGTGTCCGACCTGGTCATGATCGATCAAACTGCTCTCCACAATCACGCGCTTGTGCCAGTTGTGTGGCTCCCATAACGTGTTTTATAGGAGCTGTCCTACCTGCAAGTTTGAGAGTGAGGTGACAAATCTCAGAATAAAACTTGGCATCACACCTGCAGGAAGCACGCAGGCGAGGTTCTTCTCTTACTACAGTACTGTCCTTCAGTCTGCCCTTCCCTCTCCCACCAAAGAGATTTCTACATCTCCCCCAGTATCCTTTTCCCATCCTTCATCTACCAACTCCTTCTCCCAGTCAAATTCTTTTGCTATTCAAAACCCAGACACCCCAGTCTCCACCACTACTCCGGACGCTCCCTGGTACCTACCCCTCTTCCTCCTTGCGCAACTCATCTCATCAGACAATCGAAAGTTCCACCCCATCTTCTCCTGCCGCATCCTCTCCTACACCAACCTCGCTTGAACGTTCATCCCCTCTTTTTCCTTTCAAAAGAAAGCCTTTGTTTCTCAGACCTTATCCCCTGGCCCTTTCCCCTCCAACACTTATTTGATTAATTTTATCTATATTCGAATATTCGCGATTTCCGTTCTCACAGATCTGATCGTCATATCTGCTTCTTATACCCAGCCTTCAACAGACTTTTCGTACACATCCTCCTTCCCAATTCCCAAGTACCATTTTGTCTTGGCTACACTTATCCATCGGAAGACACCATATGTTATACCTCCCAGTTATTTGCATCTTTATTTGCCGCAGTTATTTCAGTTGACTTCTCCCCTTTCCTCTCCATTGACTTTGTTACCTTTGGAACTTTACTCTCCCAAATCCAACCACATTTCCTCATAGTCCTTCAGATCCCCATACTCTTTTACATGATCATGCAATCGTTTTCATGCCTCGGTCTCTTTGCTCCCCTCAACTTTATTTAGATTTCCATTGGTGCAAGACCACTTTGCTGTTCTCCTTCGGAACACTTCCTAATTCCTCACGCCTGTGCTTTCATAGAGCTGACTGGTGCTTTCATAGAGCTGACTGGTATACTTTTACTTCACTCTTTACTATTACTCTCCCTCCATCATCCTTCGCGTCCACTTTAGACATGCTATGTTGTTTCACAGTGACAGTCTTAAAAGCTGTCTATAAAGCAATTCCCCAAGTCTCAAGACCTTTTACCTCCAAATGTGTTCCATGGTGGGACTTTAATTGCATCAATACAACGCGCAGCCTGGAGCAGTTACCGCCACAAGCTGGGCACTTCTAGCCAGCTATCAGCACTTGTCTCTTTTAAAAGGGCATCTGTCTGTCGTCGCTGGCGAAATTATTCTTCCCCGTTTACATCGACATCTATTTCCCAGCTGTCTGGTTTCAGATCCATATACTGTGAGGCCACCGCCCCTCATATGGCTCCCGTCCTCCATATTCGAGAGACTTATCTCTGACTCTGTCCAGGTTGCTAACGTACAGGGTGAGTATTTCAACCAGGTCAGTAGTGGCTCTCATCTTTCTTTTCTTTTCTTCATTTAAGCCTCATCACAGTTCTCCCTGTCCTGTGCTTAGTCTTATAATGCTCAGTTTTCTTCCTCTGAATTTCACACTGCCTTGCAGTCGTGTTGCAACACCTACGAAAACCCCGACGGCATTCATTGCCGTTTTCTCCGACACCCCCCTTTTTGCTCTTCGTCCTTCCTATTAACTATTTTCAACCACATTTGGACGACAGAAAATTTCCTTCCACTGGCGTAAAGGCCTTGTTTTCCCCATTTTAAACCCCAATATATC
>NC_061828.1:25260993-25268493 GCF_019202785.1 Penaeus chinensis | reverse complement strand
TGATATAAGAGAAAGTGAGCTATGGTCGCTGGACCTGAGTATAATGTCGGCATCAGGTGAGAGTACATAAAATCTGTTGTCTAAGGAGAGAGGGAATAGGTGTACCCTGTAAGCTGTAAAGGAGGTGTCAGGAGCGAGGGGGATCATGATGGACAAGCCATGGGGTGTAATGAAGGAGTTTAGTTGCGAGTAAAGGAGAGTGATATTAGTAAATGAAAACAGGGACCGGTGGGGAGTTGTTGTGGAGATATGGTTAATGAACGTAGCCATGGCTGAGGGGGGTATGAGGGAGGGCATTACGGTACCGTGGACAGCAAGGATAAGGTCATGAACGAGATTACGTAAGTGGTCTACAAACAGGCGGACACGCGATTGGTAGAGGGAAACATGTGCAAGTAGTAGAGAGAAGTGCTGCTCAGTCGCGATCAGCTGCGCATTTCTATCAGTATAGATGGCAAGATTTCGCGTTACGTTATTTAGAGAGTTGACCGTGTCGGTAATAGAATGAACCGCCTCGAATGTACCTGTAATTTTGCTGACAACAGAGCCAAAGTAGTTCTCATAATCACTGAATCGAGCGTCAAGCTCGTCGTGTGTAGCAATGCCGAACAAGTACGAAGTAGCGTCGCCCATGAAATTAAATAAGCCGCGGCGGAAACGGCGTGTCTGTGGCCGCGGTAGCCTGTCCTTAAAGGGCAATAGATCATAGCTAGATATATTCAGAAATGATAGTAATGAGTCAGCCTGAACTGCTGTGAGTGAGTTATCCATGGCAATAGTGTGTTTGTATTGGCGTATCAGAGAGAGATGCGTTGAAGCTGTGTTGTAGAAGGAGGAGAGGGAGCCGAGGCTGATGTCTACCTCGACGTAATCTCCGATGAATGCAACATTACCAACGTCTTCGAGTATAGCGCCTGGTCGTAGAAGGTAGGAAGCCGGGAGTGAAGCGCTGGACAGGTTAAGGAGAGATAGGAGGAGCGGGACGAGCGTCATCTGCGGGGGAGGATACGTCACCGTCACTAGGGTTCTGCCTATAAAACTCGTCTATGTAATGTCTGCTGGCCAACTTAAGGGTGTCAAAATGAAACCAGGATTGAGAAGAGGTGGCTAGGCATTTGCATAGAGCCTTGTTATTTCTGACTAATAAAACTCTATAAGGTCCCTCGAATTTAGGAGAGAGTTTAGGGGAGGGAACAGCCCTCTCAGTAACTAGGTGGAAAACGAGCATGCCTACATCGATACGGACACGTCGAGCAAGTTTGTGTTGCTGTCTAATAATCCTGTCCCTTTCCACTCTAAGATGCTCACGCGCAACCTTATAGATCTCCTGTTTCTTACGCATTGCAAACTTAACGTAGCTGTCGTCGTACACCGGTAAAGGCCGATGTTCTAACAGATCGTAAGGTAAACGCTTGTCCTCTCCATAAATGATGAAATGAGGGATGTCACCTAAGGTGCTATGAAAAGTGCTATTTATCGCCATTTGGATGATAGGTACCCATACATCCCAACTGAACGAAGAGGAAGCAAGGGAAGTTCTTAGCATGTTTAGTATGGTCCTATTGAGTCTCTCCGTAATCCCGTTCGCCTGTGGCCTATAAGGTAGCACGTTTATCTTCTTGATTCGGAGCATGCTACAGAGGGACTGTAATTGAGAGTTGTTGAACTCTGATCCATTATCCGAAACGATCTCGTCTGGGGTGTTGTGCGTGCAGATTATATTCTCCAAGAACGCGCGAGCGATCGTAGAGGCGGACTTGTCAGGGATGGGGACGAGCTCACAGAATCTGGAAAAATTGTCTATAAAGACTAAGAGATACCTATTGCCTGTAGCAGAGACGGAGAATCCTGAGAGGACGTCAACACTGACCCGTTGGAAGGGTCTCTCTGGGATATCATATGTAAGTGCGGGGGCGGGCACCGACACGGAGCCTTTGTATAACGGACAAAGCTGGCAGCCACGTATGTGTTTCGTTACCCTAGAAGCTAGGCGAGGGAAAAAATAACGTGATCTCGCTGTCTTGATTGCCTTGTCCACGCCCGAGTGAGAGGATGTGGGTGCCTCGTGGAGAAGGCGTAACACCGTGGGTACAAGGGCTTCAGGTACAACTAGCTGGTTGTACGTGTGTCTTTGACGGGACCCGCGTCGCTTTCCTGGGCTGGAGCGACGGAACAGAAGGCCACTGTCCATATAAAGATCGCGTGTGGGAACGCGGGGTCGCCTGGGTAGGGGTGATGACGGATTTGTTTCCAAAAGCGTAATTAAATCAGAATAAAGTGGATCCTCCCTCTGCTGTTTACGGACATCGTCGGCTACTAAGACATCAAGATGCAAAACAGGTATGCGGGATAGAGAGTCCGCGACCTTGTTAGTTGCTCCTGGAGTGTAGCGGATCGTAGGGTTAAATTCTAATAGGGTGTCAATCCATCTCGCTTGACGACCGGTAGGGGACTTGGAGTTGGCGAGCAGATGGCATAACGGCCGATGGTCGGTTAGTACTTCGATATCGTAACCCAGGATTATCTCCCTGAAATGTTTCAAGGACCATACAACAGCCAATGCTTCTAGATCGGTGACGCTGTAGCGAGATTCTGCCGCATTAATCTTTCTGCTGGCGTAGGCGATTGGTTGGAGGCGCCCACCAGACCTCTGCATGAGGGCGGCACCTAACCCTGTACAAGAGGCGTCGGTCGCAAGCGTGAAAGGTCTGCTAAAATCGGGGAATCCCAGGACAGGGGATTCGGTTAGGAGCTTCTTTAAGCTATCAAATGCCTGTTGCTGTTCAATTGACCAAATGAACCGAGCATCCTTCGATAGAAGGCGTGAGAGTGGGTGAGCGATGGAGGCAAATCCCTTTATGAACGGACGGTAAAACCCTGCGAGACCAAGGAATGATTTAACTTCCTTGACATTGGTAGGGGCGGGAAAATCCAATATGTCTATGACCTTGCTAGGGTTTGGTGATAGGCCATTGGAGTTGATTGTGTGTCCTAAATAGTCAATTTTCAATCGGAAAAACGAACACTTCTTTGGATTTATAGTTAAACCAGCATCAGATAGTCTCTGAAAAACTCTTCTAAGCTTTAGTTCATGGTCTGCCACATCTTTGGAAACAATTAACAAGTCGTCGAGGTATAAGAAGACAGTGTTGCCTACCAAACCAGCCATGATGATAGCCATAAGACGAGAAAACGTAATTGGGGAGTTCCTGAGTCCGAATGGCATGGACTTGAACTGAAAATGACCCTGGGGGGTGGAAAAAGCCGTAAAAGCCCGAGAATTCTCGTCGAGGTCGACCTGGAAGAAACCCGACTGCAGGTCTATGGTGGAGAAGACTGCATGTCCTTTCCCGACATCCTGCAAGAGCGATCGTAACGAGGGAATGGGGAAACGATCGGGAATAGTGAGAGCATTCAGCTTGCGATAATCCACGACGGGACGCATCGAGCCGTCTTTCTTTGGTACTAAGATCATGGGGGCACTCCATGGTGAAGTACTCGGTTCTATGAGGTCCATCTCTAAAAGATTTGAGATTTGCTCACTGAAAGCTTGTCTGCGGCTATGCGGTACACGGTATGCGGGAATATAGACAGGAGTTGCATCCTTTTGCAATCGGATTTCATGCCTGAGCACTGAGGTCCTACCAATGGGGCGAATTGGGCTGGGTAGCAGACGTGGGAATTCCTTAAAAAGACGCTCTAGTACGGTCTTACCCTCAGAGAAGTCAACGGGTGGTAAATCTGTCGGACCAATAACCGGAGCTGCCTGTGTCGGTGAGCTCAGGGTAGGTGTGACAGAGGTAACTAACGTAGGTGTAGGGAGGTCGAACTCGACTAATGGGAGCGGTGTCACCTCGCAGTCGAGCACTCTGGTGGCACGCTCCAGGCGGAAAGGGGTCTCATTGGCATTGATGACCCGCAAAATGAACCTACCGTCCCTTGCCTCGTATAGTGCAGGTAAGGTAATCAAACCATGTACACGTATGCCTTCAGGTAATACTAGCACCATGCCATCTGAAGATGGAATGCCCACAGGTACTGTACAATCCGTGAAAGGCGGGAGGACCGTTGTTGCCAAGACTTTACAGAAGTGATTGTTAGAGGTAGGAGTCCACGTAATGTGTGCAGCATGATCGAGAGGCGGGGGAAGGACATCACCGGTCATCGAAACAGCCCGCGGAGTGGGGGCACCGCGGGCCCTGGGCTTTTGGACGACTGGTGAGGGGGAGGCGTCTTCAGTCTGTATGGCAATTACGGTAGGTGAGGCGTCACTAGCCTCGGGTATGCAAGCGAGTGCTGAGGAAAGACCTTCCTCAGGCATGGAAACAACCAATGGAAAGGAGGCGTCACGTGCCCCGTGTTCGTGAGCGAGTGCTGAGGGAAAACCGTCCTCGTGTTCGCGAGCGAGTGCTGAGGGAAATCCGTCCTCAGGCTTTGAAACAACCACTGGGATGGAGGCGTCACGTGCCTCGTGTTCGCGAGCGAGTGCTGAGGGAAAACCGTCCTCAGGCTTTGAAACAACCATTGGCACGAAGGCGTCATGTGCCTCGTGTTCGCGAGCGAGTGCTGAGGGAAAACCGTCCTCAGGCTTAACAGAAATACCCATATCGGAGCATTTGCGAGTCGCGGCCGCGTGAGTGGTTACTGAGGGAAGTCCGTCCTCAGGTTTAAAAGGGACATCAGCAGGGTCAGACGGGGCGGCAACCTGAGCCGCGAGCCGTGGCGTGGGCGTGGCTGGCTTGGCAGCGGGCACGCGGGACGTGTATGGCCACAACGGGGCCACTGAGTGACAGCGCGAATGACGCCACGCGCGTGTTGGTGGGGTGAGCTGATACGTATACTCCCCATGTATAGCGACATTTTCCTTCGGAATTTGATAAAGCCCGGTGCAGACCATAAAATCGTGACCCAATAGTATGTCCCCAGGGACAGCAGGGCCATTTACTACCACAAAGGTGTGATCATATGATCTGCCAGAGAGGGAAATTACCAGCGTTAGCTCACCGATTACGTTTAGATTCGCACCACTAGCTCCGTGGACGAGCCACTGAGAAGGCCTACAGGGGCCGGTAATGTTGTATTTCTCCATGGACACCGTGGGGATAATGCTTACAGCGCTACCGGAGTCAAGGAAGGCCAAAACATTCTGATTTTCAGCAAGGATGCGCAATAGGGGGGCCCCACACGATGGGCTGTCGCCTAAGGTTCTTATTACCGTTACACACACACCTGGTGGGGAGGGTCTGGATGACGATCCGGCTGTACGTCTAAAAAATGAGATTCTGCTGACCGTTGTTGATTGCTAGTTGTCCGGTATAATGCAAGCTTAGTCTGACGAACCCGATCGGTGAATGTTCGGCAATCATCCCACCTGTGACCTTCGCGCTTGTGGAATGGACAGAAAGGTCTGGCATAACAATCACGAGCCCTATGACCAGAGCGGAGGCAACGGTAGCAGGTGTCCGGCGAGGGAACCCACGTAGCAGAGTCACGTTGTGCACTATAGTCTCGTGTTATGCGGGCGGGCGCGCGTGCAGGTGAACGTGCTGGCGAGCGCGTGGAGCTATTATAGGGAGGGCGGTAGGAGAAGCGATCAGGTGAGCGTGAGGGTCGACGATCAGACTGACGGAAAGGCGGGTCGGCGCGCTCACAAGGGCTAGGGTCCCTCGGGAACGACACTTTCTTCACGTGTGCTACCACCGCACCAGTGGACTCGAACACTTGTGGGACCCTTTCACAAGCACGGGCAAAACTGGCGGGTACCAGACGTGCATTATCGGGGGGGGCATAATTGTGACTGACGCTTTCAACCAGCTTTCTAGGTAGCGTCGAATAAAGTACAGATTCAGCGATATGGGCAGCAAATAATTTATGGATGTCCTTCAGTCTGTCACCAATGGGTTGGAGTCTGGGAGATTTGTTAAGGGCCGTGAAGTATTTATCTATAGCATTCCTTACTTTTGAACAAAAGGAGGTCAGATCTCCGGTAGAAAGTGAGTCAGGTCTGAGCTTAAAAACGTCAGTAAGTAGGAGGCCGACGTGGTTAGAAGGTTTGCCAAAGCGTAATTCGAAGTCAGTCTTGAAATCACTCCATGCGCTACTCGAATTTTCATTAACTTCCTTTAGCAATTCGCTAATGGGCGGAACGTTGAGGTCTAGTCTCTGAGTTACATGTCGGACACACAACTTGGAAAATTCAGGTGAATTATGGTCAAGTGTTGGGTCCCTACACCTCACATAATTTTCTGTTTCTACGAAAAGTTGGGAGGCGGGGTAATTTACTCCATTAAATTTATTAATTGTTTCGACGGGGTTAATAAGGGTGGACATGTTGAAGGTGTTAGTTCGTAGCTGGTCCGTAAGAGAGGATTCAGTTGCAATGGGAAAAGGGGACAACGGGGGCGGAGGGGAGTAGGCTGGGGAAGGTGAGGTCGTTGAGGTGTTGTCTGTAAGTTCGTACGTGCGCGTTGTTGCCGTCGCGGGTGTGGCGGCGTGTTCACTCTGTGAGTGTGAATGTTCGGTGTCTACTCCGAGTATGTGTGCATCAGCCAGGTTGCGAGATCTTAACTGTAAATCACTCCTACCGGTTGGTTGTTTCGGCATGGGGTGTTAACAAATGAGTGGTGATGAGGGAATCACTGGTGATGCTCGTGGGAGGTAAGGTGCGTGGCGTGACAGTGTGTGTAAATGTGGAGAGAGGGGCGCCGTTTTCCGTTTGGCGGGGAGACTGAAGCATATACACAGTATGGGAGTAAACCGGACAATACGGTATGGAAATAATCAAAGAAAATAAAATATCACCTAGATATCCTAACTTTTAAAAAAATTGCGCCTTAACACTATACTCTGGCTAACCTTGGAATATATCGTTGGTTTGGGCTGGTGTGGAACGGCAGCGCGGGGAGGTGGTGGATCGTCAGCGCGGGGAGGTGGTGGGTTGTCAGCGCGGGGGGTGGTGGATCGTCAGTGCGAAGGGGTGGTGGATCGTCAGCGCGGGGGGTGGTCCGTCGGCGGGAGAGGTCCTACGTCAGTGCCACTTCGCTGGATTCCCAGACTTTGGCTCACGGTTGGGCACGGCTGGGCCAGTAATTCCCTCGTAGGGCGAAGTGCGCCAATTAACGTTGTGTAACGGTGGTACGCGTGAATATTTGCGTACTTGGTGAGTGCTGGAGACAGGATGTTGTCAGCGACTCGGCAAGCGGTGTGTCAGGTGTAAACACACGTAGGTTGCTTGCTCTGCTTGTTTCTCGCTATCTCTCTTGTGTGATATTCACTCTGCGTCTGCAGGCTTGTTGCCTCGGAGGCAGGAGTCTTGTTGTGGGACGAATCCCGTCGCTGCTACCACTGTAGGGAGGCCGATTTTGCGGTAGAGTGCAGACAGGGCGCGTCTGGCACGATGTGGTAATCTTGGTAGAGGTAAAGGTGCGATAGACTTCTCGTTGGCTTGAAGCGGTTTATTATAGAGAGAGTATGGTACAACGGACAGAGGTTCAGTCCGGT
>NC_061828.1:25223493-25240993 GCF_019202785.1 Penaeus chinensis | reverse complement strand
AGAAACTATTCGAAGACAGGAAGTAGAGGAGGTATATTGTAAAATAGTGGAAGATGGGACAACAACCATCAAGCTCAAAACTGTTTACAGCTTGCCTTGAGGAAATATTCAAGAAGCTAGAATGGAACGAAAGGGTATCAAAATAGGAGACGAATACCTAAACAATCTAAGATTTGCAGATTATATTGTTCTCTTCAGTGAATCTGCAAAATTAAATGCAGCAACTAATAAATGATCTGTACAGAGAAAGCCTGAAAGTCGGAGTTACGATGAACAGGAAAAGATCATATTCAACAATATTTAAGTATTTAACCAATGCATCCTCCCAGTTATGACCTATGGATCAGAAACATGGACTACAACCAAATTAATGGAAAGGAAACTAATAAGTGCCCATTGTGGTTGATGCTGGAAACTAGCCTAAGAGATTGGATGATGGCGATGTGGAACAGACAAAAGTGGAAGAAATCCTTGGGAGCATCAAAAAGAAGAAATGGCGATGGGCAGGTCATATATGTCAGAGACAAGACGACAGATGGACAAAGAAAGTAACAGACTGGAATATATATAACATAAAGAGGCAAAGGGGCAGACCAGCGACAAGATGGCGTGACGAAATAACGAAATTTGGGGGCAAAGATTGGAAACAAAAAACGCAAGACAAATTTGGAAAAAAATTGGGAGAGGCCTACGTCCTACGTCAGGCTGATGATGATAATATATATATATATATATATATATATATATATATATATATTTATATGTGTGTGTGTGTGTACAGATAAATAGATAGATATAGATCTATGAGTGAGTGTTCATTTATCAATCTGTCTATCTATATGACACACAAATATATATATATGTGTGTGCATATATACATATATATATATATATATATATATATATATATATATATATATATGTATGTATGTATGTATATATAATACAAATAGATAGACAGGTAGATTTAGATATGTTAGTGTGTCTATTTATCAATCTATTTATCTATATCATAGACACACACACACACACACACACACACATACATACATACATATATATATATATATATATATATATATATATATATATATATATATATATACACACGTGTGTGTGCGTGTGTGTGTGTATATATATGTATCTATATGTATGCATGTATGCATATAAACTATATATATATATATATATATATATATATATATATATATATATACATATATATATAATGTATATATGTATATATGTGTGTGTGTGTGTGTGTGTGTGTGTGTGTGTAATAGTATTTGGCAGACTACGATCTTTTGTATAAAGTTTTTCATACAAAAATATATCAAAGGCGTGAAGACTGCGCTTGGTAGAGGCCATGTCTAGATGGAAGTTAGATGAAAATATGTTTCAAATATGAATTACAAGGGAACACTTCTCCATTTATCTCAGGATTTAACAGGCTACTGCCATCATTAAGTTCACAGAACTGTACCGTCAAAGATATCAGACAAAAAATGTTTCAGTAACACTGTCGTTTTGCAGTTTGTTTACACAGGAGGAAAGGGATCGTCTTGGGCAGGTGAGAATCCTCGACGTGATCCTCTCCATCACGAACCTCGAGCCGTCCGTCGACATCCAGGAGGACCCCTTCACGGCCGTGCACCAGGCCAACGGTCAGTCGCGCGAGTGGGCCACCTTTTGTGTACATACATACATACATACATATATATAGACACACATATGTGTGTGTGTGTGTATTTGTGTATATGTGCATATATACATTAGGGTGGAGCGTTTTTTAACTTTTTTTGAAATTCATTTGTGGCTAGTGTGGAAAAGGTGCCAAATGGTGAGAAAAAAATGGTGTTAAAAGCATTTTTCTCTAGGACAGTATCTTCTGTCCCCGCCATCTCATCAAAGTTGGAGAAATAAGGGTCTAAAATGGGTAAACTTCACATAATACCCCATTTTTACAACTTATTATGAAATGCTTGTGGGTAGTGTGCAATATTGTTTTCGAGTTGCATATTAATAGCATACTAAATATGGAAGCTGTACAAATATATCTTCTGTCCCCGCAATATATATATATATATATATATATATATATATATACACACACACACACACACACACACACACACACACACACATGCATGATCTTCAGAAATCAGAAATGAGAAAAGTAACCTTTAGATTAATGAAGCCTTTACCTCCCTTCCATATCGTGTTCCACCCCCAGGCGTCGGCAACAATTGCATGGTGCAGCTATCTGTTCCCAGAAGCTGTACACTCCATAACAACGTCACCGCGACCTGCAATTATCTGCCTCAGATTTCGGACTCGAACGCCGAGGAGTGCACGAAGCCCGAGACCTACGACTACTTCTCAGGGTCCGAAGTGTCTTACATTCTCGTACTGTTCTTTTTGCTCGGACTTTGTTTTGGTTGGTAACAAAAACATGCATGTCTTTCGTCCCCAATTTCCGTGTGTTTATATCTCTATAGTAAATCTGATTAAAGGATGTCTTCTAAAGAAATATCCTATTGAATGACGGTTAAAAGTCACTGACCAAATATATTTATAATTTTGTCGAACACACACACGTGTGTTTTTTTCTTTATTTTCCAGCGACTGTGGTTGTTGTGAAGGTCATGGCTGTTATGAAAGTAAAACGCCACACCAAGAAAGCATTTTCGTCGTTCAAAATCCAGGAAGGTTCTCACAAAGCAAAAGGTACGGACTTGGCAGAGGGGAGTGAATGCAAGGACGTCAACGGACGTTGTACACTGCAGTGTGTGAACACAGATTCATATTAATTAACGTTCATATCTAAACCAGTCCGGAGTTCGGGAAAGATCCTTCCATCTCCTGATAATATGTATATATATAATATAATATAATATGAATATATATGTATATAATATGAATATATATAGACATGTATATTAATATTTACACACACACACACACACACACACACACACACACACACACACACACACACACACACACACACACACACACACACACACACACACACACACACACACGTACATACATATATACTCTCCCAAAAGTCATTGGTATAGCTGCTGGAATTTGAACTGAACATACAGTTGCCACAGTACTGTAGGATTGGTAATCGTGAAAGTGGGCTGCACCTTATTCTTTTATTGACCAAATATCTACTCCCATGCACAATCATATTACACTATGCACTACATGAAGAAGGATATGTGACCGCAACTTCAGAGCCATTGATTGTGCAATTTGCTGCCAAACGGATATTAGAAAGAAAAAAATACATCCTATGTGTCGATTAGTATAAATGCATATGACAAAATGCATCTGTATCATCAGTTGCAAATAGGTGTATGGGTGTACGAAATACTCGTATTGTCAAGGTATTCTATTTGCATTCCATAATTGGTTTCTTATAACCTGGAAGCAACAAATAAGTAAGAAATTTCCATAATTTTTTTGAAAAGTTCATTTCGAATCCTCTTTACAACACTGGTTGGAATCAGCCTTGCGTGAAAAGAACTTGCCTTGATGTTTTATTTTGTTTTACTATCGATAATTTTTAGAAACAGTTGCCCAATGTTTAACTGTCTTTCTAATTGCTTTAAATCTCGAGATCCAGAAGCTGGATCTGATATTTTGTTTTCTACTATTTTTAATTGAAAAAACAGAAAGGGAAAAGTTTAACTGATATAAACTGATTCTGTTCTTCCCTTATTGTAGAGAAAATGGCGATAATTATGGCTATTGGAATTTGGCAGGCTTGCCGTAAAACCTTTTCCTCGTCTCTTAAATATTAACTTAGCAACCATTTCTTTTTATTTAATATTTTTGTGAGTCAGTTTGATGTCTTATATGAATCCCAAAATTGACTGCATACTTTTGTTTACCCTGAACCATGGCGTTATTCTAGAAATCAGTTTTACGATCAACATACTCTATAATTCCTATTATTAATTACTCTCTCTCTCTATATATATGTGTGTGTGTGTGTGTGTGTGTGTGTGTGTGTGTGTGTGTGTGTGTGTGTGTGTGTGTGTTTGTATGTGTGTATATATTTATATGTATATATGTGTGTGTGTGTGTGTGTGTGTGTGTGTGTGTGTGTGTGTGTGTGTGTGTGTGTGTGTGTGTGTGTGTGTGTGTGTGTGTAGTACATTACATGCTTTTAGTGTGGACATCCAAGTGAAGTTCGTGTGGATCTCTCCAACCAACAGAGCGCGTGGCTTTGAGGGAGAGCCGGTACGTGGTGGTCCGGCTGGAGCAAGAGTCGCGTCGCATCGAAGTGACTGGGACGGGGCAAGAGCGACTGCGGATTATCGATCTCAGCAATGTGCAAGAGATGAAGGTTCGCCACCTCCAGGATTTCACACAGATGATAATCTGTGTGTCTAACCATTATGACCTGGTGAGTTCTTGGTACGCCTTCGTGCTTATTTGCTTGTTCCCTCTGTTATTTTATATGCATTTAATATCCTAGTTATGTCTCTTTACCTATATATCTATGCATATAAGCATAGATATTTTTTTCTTTTCTTCTTAATGGCACACTTCATCACGTACTTACAGTTTCTGAGTTTCGAAGATGGCTGGCATGCAAAGAGACTGCACAAGGAGTTGACTGAATTCTGCGAGAACCTTGGCATAAATCTAACTTTGACCCCAGAGTCCAAGACTTCGCTTCAGTTTGGTATAGTTACAGTCAAGCAGAGGGAAAAACAACTGGCCGATTTTTCGAGGGTTGTTCTTTCCAACGTAAGTTGGTTCTTTTGCTTTGGTGTAGATACAAGCATGGTTCATATAGAATTTATAATATATATATATATATATATATATATATATATATATATATCTGTGTGTGTGTGTGTGTGTGTGTGTGTGTGTGTGTGTGTGTGTGTGTGTGTGTGTGTGTGTGTGTGTGTGTGTGTGTGTGTGTGTGTGTGTGTGTGTGTGTGTGTGTGTGTGTGTGTGTGTGTGTGTGAACGTAAGCCATCAGATATCGACGAAAGAGGTTGGCCTTAGTGCAGATGAATGAAAGGAGTTTCAACTTGCTGGTTTATTGCTGAAGATAAGTATGAGACCCCTGTGTGGCTTGGCCTGTCTGCCGTGTCTCTCTCTCCTCCGTCTAACGAGAGGTGCCTTTTTATGCGGCGGCTCCCTTCGAGGGCGGATACTTACTTCCGTCGTAGAAGTACCAAAGAGAAAGCCGATCATTCGCCCAAGGAGGAATGGCAGCTGCTTGGGACAGGGGTGTGAAACGTAGGATCCGGTCTTGTTATGTATTATTTACAATGTGTGTGTGTGTGTGTGTGTGTGTGGGTGTGTGTGTCTGTGTGTGTGTGTGTGTGTGTGTGTGTGTGTGTGTATGTGTGTGTGTGTGTGTGTGTGTGTGTGTGTGTGTGTGTGTGTGTGTGTGTGTGTGTGTGTGTGTGTGTGTACATATATACAATGCACTTGTTACTGATATACATAACCTTAGAGTGTATTTTCTGCCCCGAGCCAGGCATTTGGGTCCAGCAAGCAAGCGGACGTGGCAGCAAACCTAATTGCCATGGGTAGTCACAACAAAAATTACTTCCTATCCATGGAACTTACGCAGGTAGAACTCGCAAACCAATTGGGGATGTTACCTGACTCCGTCTTCGTTAAACAGGTAGAGTGTGTATGACGAATAAGAGCATACTATTATTAAACAAAGTCTAGTGATGTTGGACTGTTTTAAATGATATAGCCAATCTTCATTTAATAGACTGCGACTTAAACGTCTATTAATTCCTCTCCCCATTTAAGTGACTAAATACCTTAGGGGAGTTTAAGCTTTTAGAAAGGTCGGACTTGTTTAGTAATACTTGCAAAGAAGAAACTAGGATTAAGCATCTCTTGAATATTAACTTTGCCGACCATTTCTTTTTATTTAATATTTTTTGTGAGTCAGTTTGATATCTTATATGGATACCAAATTTGACAGTATATTTTTGTTTATCATATGAAGATTGGGTTCATGTGTATTTATTAGTCTCTCTCTCTCTCTCTCTCTCTTCTCTCTCTCTCTCTCTCTCTCTCTCTCTCTCTCTCTCTCTCTCTCTCTCTCTCTCTCTCTCTCTCTCTCTCTCTCTCTCTCTCTCTCTCTCTCTCTCTTAGCGATATTGCGTTATGCGTCGGATAAAATACTTCATCAGGGCTAATGATGAATTTTAGAGGGAATGTCCTGTTTTTCTCATTATAAATACCCTATACTGAAGGCAGAAAACTGCAATATTCTAAGATAATAAAGATCGTTATTAGATAGTTTGTTAAAAATGCATACACTTTCCTCTCCTTTTCATCCTTTATGATATTACGTGGTAATTTGATTTTTAAACATAAAACTATACTGTTTAAGGTGCATTAAATTTAAAACCAATATAAAAAAGGAAATAAAACTTTGAATGTTTTGGTGTTGTTTTGTTCGCGTGATTAACCATTGGATCAGAATGTCCATTAAACAGTTATTTTTTTTAATCTTAAGAAATTGCAATTCCCTTTTAAAATTCATCATAGGACCCACAGAAAGTCTGATACCAAAATTAGCGCTCTTATCCGTTATGTAATGATAATGGCAAAATTTGCCGCTAATCCCCTGCCTACGGGGCTCTCAGTTATGAGAAGCAGCCCTCGACAAAAACGGTACTCACGGACCCCGGTTCTTGCTTTCTTGGAGGATAAACAGAACTTGCACGGTAGTGTTGCTGTCGAAGTTGTAGCGGAACGCATAGTCCACAAGGGGAGCCTGGAGGATGGCCTCCTGGAAGCAGAGGAATCCATGTGAGCTTGGCCGAGACTTAAGGTCGATTGTGCAAAAATGTTAGGAACTAGGTGAGAGGTGTTTGGTTGATCCTCAAGGGATCTTGGGTGTTTCTGTGTAATGTGCACAAATGTTACTATGTAAATTAAACAGTATATTTTGTTTTCTAGAAGAGGACAGTAGTTTCGAACTGGCTCCTTATGGTCTTGTTAATGATAGGGTACCACAAGTTTCTAAATTACATGCTGAGTACAATTGATATTTAAAGTACAGCAGCCCATTCCAAGACATGTGTCTTAGGGGATGGCAACTGAAATAAAAGAAACATGGGGTCCATGACAGTGCTAAATTTCAGCGTGCTAAATTTCACGTGCTTAAAGGCAATAGCGCACAATTCCCGTCTGCTTTCGAGCTCACCACACAATAGTCGGGCACACAGCTGAAAAATATAGGATTTTTTTCTACACACTTTTGATATTGGGTCATGTTCATTTTCTTGTTTTGCTTTCAAGATTCATGATGTCAGAGTACAAAATAGATTTTAGTCTCTGACTTCCCCTGTTACTTGCCATGATTTGTTATATACATTAAACTATACATTCGTGTAACAAGCTATACTAGAGCTTTCTGATGATATAGTTTTCTATACTCTGCCAAATGCAGGTGGTACTTTGTCATAACCCTCGTTTATATATCATTATTTCACTGTTATCGAGTTTAAAGAACCGGGATGAAACTTTACTTTCAAAGAGCCGCGTGGCCAAGGACGGGTCTGGTAAATTTTTTGCCTACTTGCACAAAAGTTCTGATAGGTATTCTAGTGGCCAACTTGCTGTGCATTTCAATTAAAACTGGTTGTAGAGTTGATTGTAATTTTTCAGTGCACCCTAGTGAACAATTTCCCTATTCACACAGCTCTTCCGGCTGATGGACCAGGACGGCAATGGTTTCATAACACTTAAGGAATTTTGGGACGTGATGGTTGTGTTCGCTCGCGGGAAGCCGGAGGAGAAAGCCAGGCTCATCTTCAACATCTACGACATCTCCCGCACAGGCCAGTTGTCTGCGCCGGACCTGGTAGGCATGGTCAGGTGAGTGCAACTAGACACTATATTATGGGAATTCCTACGGAGCACTTCCAAAGTGACATCGTTTACATTCACACACATGAAGATATGTGTATGTGTTTATATTGCACATATTCACCCTATTTTACTAAAGTAATGAATCTTAACTATGCAGCATTTGTACATCATGTACATCGCTATGTAATTCACTGTCCTGCCTCGTCTGTTAAATGAAGTACAGTCCCATATGCACACTCAACCTCTTGTCTGAATAGCAAGGGAGAGACTTGAAAAAGAGGGAGGGTGATGACAAAGGCAATATAAAAGTTTTTAAATATTAACTTTAGGCGATATATGCTTTAAAAACAGTTTAAAGATAACAGTGATAAATAATGATTTAGAAAGTCATTAATAATGAGTAAGAGTAAATATGCCATATATTCATAAATGCGAAGTTCTCGTGTACAATATTTAGTGATGTCCATCTATATGATAATCTATGTTTAATTTTCCTTCTTACTCCTTGAAGGTCTACCCTGGGAAGCGAAAGCAAGAACCAGGACATCAGCCACATCGTACAGACGATGCTGCACTCCGTTGGCGTCAGTGCTGACCAGCCCATCAACTTTGAACAGTTCCAAAAGATATTCAACACGAGGAGTGACGTCTTTAACCATGTTCAAATTGATGTGCTGGAGATGTCGCGTAAAAGTAATTCCCGCTTCAGCCTCTATGATGAGATCCCCACAGGAGGTTTCGCCGCCGAAGCAGCCCGGAAGGAGTACGACGAGGCTCGCCAGGAGATGCTGACCCAGGAGGAAAGTGATGAAGTTCCAAAGGACAAATTGTGGTTGGGCGTCGAGCTGTCCGAGAGCTTTCGGTCCATCGTGAACAACATCAAGAACAAGCAACAGACCCTTTTCTGGGGAACATTGTATACTATCGTGATGCTGCTCATATTTGCCGAGAGGGCCTATTATTACACGTGAGTTATTAACATTCACTTAGATATAATTTCAAGAAGTAATTCTCTCTCTCTCTCTCTCTCTCTCTCTCTCTCTCTCTCTCTCTCTCTCTCTCTCTCTCTCTCTCTCTCTCTCTCTCTCTCTCTCTCTGTCACATACACATGCACGCACGCACGCACGCACGCACGCACGCACGCACACACACACACACACACACACACACACACACACACACACACACACACACACACACACACACACAATCAGCCTAGCTTGCCCTCACTTAGTCTAGCTTCCCCTATTTCTCTCTCTCTTTGTTGGCGTATGAAAATGCATTCTACATATTTTGAATAATACTTTGTTGGTTGAGGCCCGCAAATCAAGCATCTCTTGTTTCTCCTGTTGTCAATGTTTATGAGGTTGTGGCATCTGGAGAATATAATGAAACGTGAAAATGGGCACAGTTTGAGCAACATTGAGAGGGAAGGGAGGGTGCCCTTTGAGATGTATAAAAATGTTTCATAGTTGAAATGCTATATTTGGTGTAATATTAAATAGTAAATTTGTATGCTGCTAGGAAACCACAAGAGTGGGGGAAAATAAAAACAACAGAGACTAATGGTGGCAGCTGCCCAGGGGTCATGCTAGGACAAATAAAAACGTGGTCTAAGCGAGGGGCAAGGAAGACCAAAGGATCGGCTGGGCTAGACAAGACGAAGGAGAGCAAAAATGCATGTGGCCAGCTGTGTGACCCTGAATCTTATCACCAGTTCAACAAGGAACACGGCTTGGTGGAAAGTGTTTAGTGAGAGCCGGAAGAAGAAAGTTCAACACACTTTATACAAATCATTTAAGGATATGCAGTTAACTGTTGCCATATCTGAGGACTTTCATTAACGTCCCTCAGGGAGGTTCCCTGACAAGGGAAAGCAAGATCATGTGTAGTTCTCGGACTTTTGTGTGAGCCTGGCTTAGTCAAAAGGGCCTCGAAGCCATGGTGGTCCATTAAGGACTGATACTCCCTACCTTTCTCTGATGCACTGGTGGTGAGACAAGTCAGAAGGGTCGGCCACTGAAACGGTGGAGGATATGAAGCTGAGACCTTTCAATCTCGTACGGAGAAGAGGAATGTAAATTCTAAGGGACTGCTTTCATTGCGAGCTTGAGGTACCCAGCAGGATCTCTCACTGCCCACCTGAGGCAAAACCTTCCAGCACCGCTTCCCGTCGACATCCAGGAAAGCCACTGTTCCCACAGATGGTTCCATTTAAGGCCCAGCCACTAAAGGGACATCTTTAGAACCAATAGCTGAATACTTATGTTTTATGAGATTTAGCAGATTGTTAAGCCTGAACGGAAGAACCTTGTATTGACTGTAACTCTCTCCCTGTGCTAGATGCAAGGAAGGGGAAGAATGGATTAATTATTAAAGATCTGCTGTTCAACAGTTCAATTTTGGATTAACATTTTATATAAAAAATCAAAGCATGAGTATTATATTAAGAATCAAAGAATAAAGGTTATATTAAAAATCAAATTATAAATATTATGCTTTGTATAAAATTATTACATCAATATTATGCACAATTAAATTTTATCAAAAAATATTATTCTCCCTTAGGAAACCATCATGACCTATGTCACAATTCTCTCCCAATTATTTTTTTAGTTTACATGGGGGAGACAAGTACATACACCTTTGGTCTGAGAATTATGCACATCTTTCCACTGCATGTGCGATCGTAAATGGCTCTTGGTATCCCTCAAAACGTATTTCACTTTTAGCCATCACCGGCCCATGAGTCAGTCTTCTTAGTTAACACAACCTCTACTTGTCGGGTAGGATGACCACCCAACTGCTAAGGTCATCTCTAATCCCTCGCAATTTGTTTCTAGAGGTATGCCTACATTGCTTCCTCCATTTTCCGCGAAGACAACTTCTGATGGTGGGTTTTAAGTCGGTGTATGGGAGAGGAAAATGAGCATCACAGAGCTGAGCGGCAGCTGCCTTGGCCTTCCGATCAGTTTGATCATTCCCACTGATACCAATACGCTGGCACTCAACAGAGGGTTATCTTTTTACGTGCAGACATCAGTGCAAGCCAATCTTGAAACTCCATCACCACTGGATGTGATGAGTTTAAGCTCTTCATTGCTTGCAAGGCAATATGAGAGTCACAATGTTACAATAGAATGGTTCATAAGATTTCTAGTCCTTTTGACTGCTGCAAGGATGCCATGTAACTTTACAGTGAAGATTGAGGCTGCCAAATTCAATCTTCCTGCTCAGTGCTGCAAAGCCCACACCATCTTCATATTTCTAACCATCTGTTTATATTGCATATGATCCTTGGTACTTACAGTGTTGAAACATTTATCTCTGATTTCTGCTTTGGATAACTAGAACCTTGGTGAAATTTAAATTGAGATCTTCCACAAGATTCCTCCTTCTCCTGACAGGGGATTGAAAACCAATCTGGATGTAGGAGGTCCCAGAATCCTTTGTAGTCTCGTGTAGTAAATCAAGTAGTATTGGTGTAATGAAAATAGTGGTTCTCCACTTAGCATACAGGGACTCTACAGGTGAAAACCTAAAACCCCCTTTACAGAGTCTGTGAGTCCAACATCCGGAGAGTTGTGGGAGTTGCAGATGAATAAGCTTCACATCCATAGTCAAGTTTGCTATGAATAAGTGCTCGGTAAAGCCGCAGAAGCGTTGTATGATCTGCACCCCAAGACAGGTGTGAAAGAATCTACAAAATACTAAGCGCTTTTGTAGCCTTTACCTATGACTGTTTGATGAGAAGGATCCATATAAGCCTCGATTAAAAAAATAGACCTAATTGCTTCATTTCTTGGACAAAATGCAATGGGTTTGCTTCTAAATAGAGGGAAGGGTGGAATTTTCCTGTTTTGTGGAAAAACATATTCATGGTCTTGCTTGGAGAAAATTTGAACCCATGGTATGTTCCCCACTGCACAACTGGGTTTATTGCAGTTTGCAGGTGTCCTTGCACATCTTGTAAGCTGCCTCCAGACCAATACAGTGTAAAGTCATACTCATACAGACTACACGAGACCAAATGTACAAGAATGTGACAATAGGCATCCTTGATGTTGATGAATGCAAACCAACACCCACAGTACAGGGCTAGACACGAGCAGCCAAGGTATTTGGAACTTGTAAAAAAATTATGAAGTAGTGAAACAGCTCATAAGATGTGTATCATTAGTGTCCCACTATACCTCAAAGAACTGATTCAGGTGTACCTTGCACACCATTAGTTTGATGATATCCTTTCACAGGAGCTTGTCACCATGGTTGGGGGTTGGTCTGCCCAACTTTGATTGCCAAAAGAGGGGCCCACCCGCTTAAGGCCACTAGAGATTCAAATAATTTCCCAGTCCTGTGTCCGCATCACGTGCCAGAGAGGTGGATGACGGCCTGGGTGTAGGGGAGGGGCCTTCTGATAGATGCATGATTTCATCCTCAGGAGGTTGTTATGCACAATGTTAGGATAGTGCCAAAAAGAAGGAAGTCCCTCTGCCGGTTCCCATGATCAGCTAGGAGTTCAGGTCTGCAAGGGCCTGGACCTGAAATGCCTGTCGTGCCAATGCCCAGGCCTTGAGTCCAATGCCAGTCTGGCCCCTGAGCCTGTAAGGTCCAAGCAACTGAAGAGCGAGGAAACGCCATGAATGTTGTCTATGTCTCCCTGGGGGAAATTGCAGACCAACAGAAAGTAAGGCACTGTCTAATACGGGAGCCACACCCCGCCCCTCTCACCTGTGACCTTTGAACCAAGGCAGTGCAACCCCCACTAAGCACTCACTAAAACTTCCTCTCCTCTGGCATCCCCACAACCCCCCAGTCGGCAGGGGGGAGGGGGGGGATGAGAAGAAGCACATCCACTCTTCCGGGGTCCTTAAGACACAGACCCCCAAGGCATGTATCCGGCCTTTACTTTGCCCCAAATGTTCTTCACCAGAGACTGTATATCAACAACTGAGTTATGGAAAGCCTTTTGGGAAGGTGTGGAGTGGGAAGAAACCATGAAATGAATATATATTGGTCATAGCGTATATTACCAAGATTAGAATATATGAACATTTTCTGACCACTGTAGTTATATTTTGTAAATTTTGTATACACATAGATGAGTCCACAAATGCTTAGTCACCAAGAAGTCAATAAGTACGTCGCCAAATTTTCCCATTCCTTGTACTTTCAGGGATTTTTTTTATAATTAAATGTTAATAAGGTCATTGTTGTTATTTCAGACATGACTTTTTCATGTTATTAACAATACTGATAGCAAGGAAAATAAAATAAAAAGCTTTCCGATAATCAAGGAAACGGGTAAACAGGTATTACATGTATGTACTAGACATCCCTGCGGTAAAGTCTGTAAATATTTCCTACCACCCAAGTAAATAAAGAAAGGATGGAAGAACAGGGGAAGGGGAGTGACAGCATCAGGTTTGCCTTCGCAAGAGTGTGCATTAGTACGAGCCTTTAGGAAACCGCTTAATGGGCTCGATGGTAAGAATAAAAAGTTTCTTGTATCCTCTCCCTGACCAAGAGGGCAGAAAGAGATACAAACATTAACATCATGCATCTTTAACTACAGAAACGTGGAGCAAGTCCTCTGTCTTTAGGAAAACATCGGGCAAGCACTGATGGAAAGCAGCTGCAGCTTAGGTAAAGACCATAGGGTAAACACGCTGAGAGAAGCCCTCACTTGCAACGGGTCATGGGGAAAACTGACAAGATGTTAGAAATCCCAAACAGAGCATGAGGAGCCTGGCAGCACACTGAACTGCACAGGACTGCCACAAAAGTTATCAGGCAGAGCACATTCGAATAAAGGCACTCCTCTCCCTCACTCTATCCCTCCCGAGCTGTTCCTGTCTTCTCGTGTGCCGCCACATGGAAAACATGAGGGTGAAAGGAGAAGAGGAGCAAGCGGCTCCCGAGCTTATAAGCCTTCATCTTTAGGCCAAAGTTGAAAACTTGAGAAAACCACGGAACCGGCTCTGAGGGGAAGCAAATGTGGTCTAGACTGAAGGGACTCGGAGGGAAGTTTAGGCAAAATGAAAAGTGACTCTGAGTGGCACATTGCTTGCTAGTGGCTTAGGGGGGAAACTATCAAGATGTCTATAATTTCGTGCAGAAAACAAGGAGTCTGGTGCTACGATCATCTGTAAATCGCTGTAGCAAACAGCAGCAAATCCAACAAGGGAAAAAGCTGTACGTATGTCCTCACACCCAGCGAGCGTAGCCAGAGGGAGGGAGCGAAGACGTGGGGAGCAGGATAAAGGCGGATGTACAGTTGCGGACTTTTACTTTATTTCAGTACACTTACAGTGCCCCACTTTGTACATCTGGCAACAACAACGATGTAAACATAGAGTAAATAGTATCTTTATGAATGAGGCGAAAACCTTAAGTGTTATTGGTAGAATATAAATGACCAACAAGTGTATTAGTATCTATTTTTGAAAACTTTATAAGCCGTTTCATCTTTCGTTTTCCCAAGCCTCCGGGCTAGTACGGTGGTAACGTGCCGGCCTCTCATCCGAGGGGTCGGCGGTTCGCGCCCCGCCCAGGTGCGAGAAGTTGCAATTGTCGCCTGGAGGTTACTGCTGTGGCTGGGCACCACGGCGGGTAAGGACTAAGCCGAGTCAGCACTAGCTGATACACGTTAGCGAATCGACATTAGTCGACACAGGCCGGGCCGGGCTCCCCTCATTGGCATAGCCCGGGCGAAAGCTCAGCTTCGCATATCGGACTTATCCTTATCGTTTTCTCCAGTCAAGTGTAAACACAACATGTAGTATTAGCTATCATTCACTTTGTTGTGGGATATTTTTTAAGATGCGATTTCCTGGGATTATTTGTTTATCGACATGGCAACACAATAATTTTCAATTATAGCTGCATATTTCTTGAAACATGAAAAAGCTTCATTTTTTATTCATCTATGTATGTCAGCTAAATCAAATAATAATACAAAATCGTTGATGGTTTTGAAAATGCTTCTAGTGGCCTAATCGAACTAATGAAGTGCTTTTTTTTTTCACTAACAAAGACTGATTAAATAAACCGAAAACATGTTACAGATAATTCATTATAGAACATAATTTTAACGCAAAACTGTAGTAAGGTTGCAATGAATATATAGATACTTTATCATGGTGTGTGTGTGTGTGTGTGTGTGTGTGTGTGTGTGTGTGTGTGTGTGTGTGTGTGTGTGTGTGTGTGTGTGATAAACTTACTCCCAACATATGTGCTGTACGATATCTAATATCTCGAGAAAAAAATCTTGTTCATTTCTTTGTCATTTATTCAATTTTTATTTACTTTTGTTTGTGGAGATAAAATGGCATTTTATGACATGTTATGTCACAAAATCAAAGTTTTCATATATTAGCTTCAGATGTTTGAATTGATAAAATGATTTGCTTTCTTTTCGTTAGATCGAAACACTGATTCAATAAACAGAAAATATATAATGTTATGATTTTAGAACGCAGGGAACGCAGTTATAGTTATGTGTGTGTATGCTGAGGAACTGATAAATAATAGATAAATGAATATGTGCGTGTGTGTGTGTGTGTGTGTGTGTAAATATATATATATACATAAATATATAATTTTTCTTTGCCGGAGGATTCAGTAAATCGAATAATTGGTAGGAGGCTTAATTTTGAAGGTATTTTTACTATCGGTTTATTTGTAAAAGGAAAAATGGTAATAACTGTAGAAATGCTGGGGGCTGTCATACTTATAGTAAGAACCATCTATCGTCATTCAAAATCTTGTCTAATCCCCAGCCAGGACATTAACAATATTCGCCCGAACATATTTAATCGGGTTTGAGTCACATGCCTTGCTTGGCCCTGGAAGGACTTCCATGTGGTTTGGGTCATCGAATCACTTCGTAACTGCCCTTGACATGTGTATAGGGCAGTTATCCTGCACGAATATGGTTGTTCCTGGGAAGGGTCAGAGGATAGCAACGTGCTGATGGAAGGTATATTTCTTTTAACAATTTAAAAATATCTGTCTAAACTGAATTTCCCTTCTCTTTCGGCGAGTTCACCAACACCAAGCATGAAAATCCACCCAACTTATTATTGGTCACGTGGCCACTCCTCGCCGTTTCATGCATACGTTGTCTGTCACATCTGAAACGTAAATAATTATATATAATCAGAACATAAAATATGACGTATAGGGCATTATCATGTATAAACATAAATCTTTATCAAAATCTGAATTAAGTCTATGAACAAATTGAAAAAGGATAATGACATTTACACCTGATATTCCTCATCCAGCAATGGAGCTTCCAGGGCGTACTGGAGGCGATGTCGGCAATGTCGTTCGTTCAGCCTCACTTTGATAAAGTTCTGTGAATCCTATCTACATGTAGGCATTCGGAACGAGGGCGGTCGTTTAGGGTGCCCTCCTCCTCCCACTTTATTCACCTGTATACCATCGAGCGGGAGACACCCGGCTCTCTGGTTATTTCACTGGGAGAGAAATTACTTTCCCTCATCCCAATGATGCGACCTCTATTTGTAATTTCAGATTCCCTTGCGTCCATCTTGAAAAAAAGTGTCAGCTTGGCAACCTCGTTTTCATATATGTCATTATGATATCATATACCATCGGACATATTCAAGTTTGGCATATATTAGGATTTGTCGCGAAATATTCAGGGATTCATTTTCAAACATACGATTTCATGTTTTTTATTTATTTATTTTCTAGATGGTTCCACTTTCTTCAAACTACGCAAGTTCCGGGTGAATAAACAAGCGCTTAGATGACTTTTCACACATCGAGAAATAAGTATTTCTATCATAAACTTAAAAGTTTATATTTCAAAACTTTGACATGCACTGACAAATACAAGGGAAATATGATTTGCATACGTGTCAGGTAGAGAGCGAGATTAAATTCCTATTATATCAGAATGATTTTTTCAATATATCATATATGATACAGCACATGTATTGGGAATAAGTTTTTAAGACTTATTTTTCACTCTCCTTGGAACCAATCAGCGAGTAGTTGCTCGAGTTGAAACAAGCAAACAAGTATTTTCTCGCTCAGCTGATCGAATGCGACTCCTCAGAGAAGCGTCACGACTTACGGAATAATAATAGCGAAAATTAGGGTCAGATTTTAACACAAGATAAAAAGCATTCAGAAGATTATAAAATAATTATACATACTGTTTAGCTACTCATCACCAAATATTGACTTAGAATTTTTATAAATATTTCACGCACGCACACACACACACACACATACACACACACACACACACACACACACACACACACACACACACACACACACACACACACACACACACAAACTCACACACACACACACACACACACACACACACACACACACACACACACACACACACACACACACACACACACACACACACACACACACACACACACACACACACACACACACACAAACACACACACACACACACACACACACACACACACACACACACACACAGAATGAAAATATCTACATATTTATTGTAGCCCTACTGTGATTTGCGTTAGGCTAATGTTCTATAATGAAAAATATAATGTAGGAGCTACGAAAATCATTAAGAAAGGTATCAGTT
>NC_061828.1:25183493-25185993 GCF_019202785.1 Penaeus chinensis | reverse complement strand
TTATTTTGTAATGAGTCTTAGCCTCTCCTGGATGGGTCGCATTAATTCTTGTGTCAAAAGTAGGATGAATCCATTCATTGAGACAACTTATTTCTGGACATACAGAAAGGTGAAGGTCAACAAGCTACCAGGTACTCACCAGCAATACAATGCCTAAGAGGTGAGGTTATAATGCAATATGTTTGGCTTTGTCAAAGATAGCCCTATCAGTAGGTGTTGCTGGCTCTCTTCTTGCCCATCCAGGAGGGGTTAAACAGATATTTTGAAATTTTGTATATTCATGTGTGGATTAGCCCAAAGTCTTGGAGAATGTTGTGTTCACTGTAGATTTGTTTTGTGAAATGGCTCTGCACATTGATGGTTCTGCAAAGGAGTCAGTTAGCAGACCTTATTACCTCACCTGATTTCACCTTTTCTTGAGTTTGTTGAGGATTTTTTAAATACCAATGCTATCAATATCTATATATATATTTTTTTTATTATTATAAACATTATAATTATAAAGATACTAGAAAATATTTTTAAAAATCAAGGATAGGGTTAACAGGTGAGCCAGGTAGTACTCATAATTGGCTGATTGTTGACTTAGTAGTTGTGGAGCCATCTATGTGTAAAAACAATTAATAGATCAAACTCCCTGTGGGCTGGTCATGCACATGCCATCCCCAGGGGCTTTAGGTTAAATATGATTGGTAGTGCATCATCTGATTTATGACTCAAATTGAATTTTACTAAAGAGAATCCACCACCACCAGTTGAGTGTGATAATGGGTGACCTGGAAGCTGCATCAGAGCGGGAAAAGAGGCTCCAGGAGCAGTTAGAAAGTAATGCTGCCAACAAAAAACTCTCAACAACACAGCTTAATGAAGCACAAGGTAATATATTTTATTGTACTTAATCAATCTCTCTCCCTCCTTCCCCCCCTTTTTCTGTCTCTCTCCCTCCCTTCCCCCTCTCTCTCTCTCTCTCTCTCTCTCTCTCTCTCTCTCTCTCTCTCTCTCTCTCTCTCTCTCTCTCTCTCTCTCTCTCTCTCTCTCTCTGTCTCTCTCTGTCTCTCTCTGTCTCTCTCTGTCTCTCTCTGTCTGTCTCTGTCTCTCTCTGTCCGTCTCTGTCTCTCTCTGTCCCTCTCTGTCCGTCTCTGTCCCTCTCTGTCTGTCTCTATCTGTCTCTGTCTGTCTCTGTCTCTGTCTCTGTCTGTCTCTATCTCTGTCTCTCTGTCTCTCTGTCTCTCTCTCTCTCTCTCTCTCTCTCTCTCTCTCTCTCTCTCTCTCTCTCTCTCTCTCTCTCTCTCTCTCTCTCTCTCTCTCTCTCTCTCTCTCTCTCTTTGTCTCTCTCTCTCTCTGTCTCTCTCTCTCTCTGTCTCTCTCTCTCTCTCTGTCTCTCTCTCTCTCTCTGTCTCTCTCTCTCTCTCTCTGTCTCTCTCTCTCTCTCTCTCTCTCTCTCTCTCTCTCTCTCTCTCTCTCTCTCTCTCTCTCTCTCTCTCTCTCTCTCTCTCTCTCTGTCTCTCTCTCTCTCTCTCTGTCTCTCTGTCTCTCTCTCTGTCTCTCTCTCTCTCTCTCTGTCTCTCTCTCTCTCTCTCTCTGTCTCTCTCTCTCTCTCTCTGTCTCTCTCTCTGTCTCTCTCTCTCTCTCTCTTCTCTCTCTCTCTCTCTCTCTCTCTCTCTCTCTCTCTCTCCTCTCTCTCTCTCTCTCTCTCTCTCTCTCTCTCTCTCTCTCTGTCTCTCTCTCTGTCTCTCTCTCTCTCTCTCTCTCTCTCTCTCTCTGTCTCTCTCTCTCTGTCTCTCTCTCTCTCTCTCTCTCTCTCTCTCTCTCTCTCTCTCTCTCTCTCTCTCTCTCTCTCTCTCTCTCTCTCTCTCTCTCTCTCTCTCTCTCTCTCTCTCTCTCTCTCTGTCCCTGTCCCTGTCCCTGTTCTCTCTCTCTCTCTCTCTCTCTCTCTCTCTCTCTCTCTCTCTCTCTCTCTCTCTCTCTCTCTCTCTCTCTCTCTCTCTCTCTCTCTCTCTCTCTCTTAAAATGCTGGAATGAGCCCTGCAATTCAGTCCCCAGGGAAGGTTGCAGGGAGCCTCAAACTCACAAACCACATTATTAAACAGCTTGAACAAGCCCCTCCCTTGAGACTTCTATGGGGACTGGTTGGTATTCATGATGAATCCTGCACCCCACAATATGTACGCTTGATGCAGGCTTAATTTCAATTTCTAACCATATCCATAGTCAGAGATTCAGAAAGAATAGTGTCATATCTGACTATCAAAATGTCAATTGTCAATTGCAATTGTTATATTTACAATCACTCTTAATGACTTAAATTGTCAGGGAAAGATCAAATACTATATTTCGTGATTGATAAATCATCCAAGATTGTATATTTCTTATTTTCAGACTAATGGCAACTCTTCTAACCTCAATCTGATTGAATGATTCTGATTTTATGTCAAAGTTGTCAAAATTTCACTGCTGGTGGATGATGACAAGATAAAATTGCCCGAAGCACATAGTGATA
>NC_061828.1:25138493-25173493 GCF_019202785.1 Penaeus chinensis | reverse complement strand
TCTCTCTCGTCTCACATACTCTCTCTCAACTTTCAAATTCTATCTCGTCTCAACGGATAAAAATCTCGTGAACTCATCATAGAAAAGATAGTCTAGACATTCTCTCTAACAATCCGGCTCTCCGACCTTCATCACTGAGTCCCTCTCCCTCTCCTCATCTGAGCCCTCCCATCCCTTCTCGCCTCTCTCTCTCTCCATCCTCTCGTTCCCCTCTCATCTCTCTCATCTCCTCTCTCCACTCGCCTTGGAGCTGTATCCATATCATCTCTCTCATCTCTCTCATCTTTTCTTTTTCACCCCCCTCCTCGTCTCGGCGTCAAAAGCATCTACTCTCTCCCTCTCTCTCCAGTCTCTCTCTCTCCTCTCCAGTTCTAGTTCTCGGTATCATACATCGATCTCTCTCCATCATCCTCTCTCGCTCTCACCTCTCAGATCACTCTTTTTCTTCTCTCTATTTCCCCCCCTCCCGCACTCTCATTCACCAATCTCCTCTCTCCTCATCTTCTCATCCGTCAATCTCTCTCCTCTCTCTCTCTCATCGTCGAGGTCTCTCCTCGATCCATCTCTGATCCTCTCGTTCCTCTCTCTCGCCTCTCTCTTCTCTCTTTCTCTCTCTCTCATCTCTCTCTCTCGCTTCAAAATATGCTTCTCTTCTTCATGTCTCTCTCACAATCCACTCTTGACTCTCTCATAAAAGGTCGGATCTCGTCATCACTCAATCCTCTCTCTCTTCATCTTCTCTCTCGCTCTTCCTCCATTAACTCTCGTCTCTCGTCTCATCTCTCACTATCTCACTCTCTCATCAACTCACTCCGTTCCTTCGCGTCTCTGCTCTTCTGTCCATCTTCATCCTTCCTTCCTCACTCTCTCATCTTTTCTCCGCTATCCTCTCATCTCTCTCCTTTCTCCTCTGCTCATCCTCTCGTCATCATTCTCATCCCTCGGAATCAGTTCTCTCTCTCACATCTCAAACTCTTAATCCATCTCTCTACCCATCGTCTCCCTACTCGCAATCTCGTCACCAGACTCAATCCCCAATCCATCCTCTCGTTAGACTCCCTCTCCTCCCTCTCACTCACGGACCTCTCTTCTCTCTCATTCTCTTTCTCACATCTCTCTCCATCTCTCCAATTCTCTCTCTACCTCAATCTCTCTCTCATCTCCTTCTCTCCTCTCTCCATCTCCTTCTCTCCTCTCTCTCTCTCTCGTCTTTTCTCCGTTCTCACCTCCCTCTCTCCATCTTCTCCTTCTCTCTCTCTCTCTCTCTTCTAACTTATTCTTCACCTTCTCTCCACGATCTCTCTTCGGCTCTCCTTCTCCCTTCTCTCTCTCTTCTCTCTCTCCTTCCTTCGCTTCCTCTCCCTCGTCATCGCATTCATCGCTTCTCCTTCACTCCTCTCTTCCTCTCTCTCCCTTCTCATTCTCCTTCCTCAATCGCTCTCTCTCTCTTCTCTTATCATCTCTCATCTCTCTCTTCTCCTTCCTCATCGTCTCATCTCAGTCAGTCTTCTCCTTCTCTCACTCTCCTCTCTCTTAGCTCTCTTCTTCTCTTCTTATCTCCTGAACTTCTCTTCTGTTGCCTTCCCCCTCTCTCTCTCTCATCTCATCTCATCTCATCTTCGCCTCCTTCTCTCTCTCCTCTCTCTTCTTCTCCTCTCTCTCTCTCTCTATCTTCTCAGCTTCTCTCCTCCTCTCGCAATCTCTCCTCTCTCCCCCTTCTTCTTCATCTCTCACTCAGAAGTTACTCAATACCACCACAGTCTCTCTCATCAAAGGAAGATATACGCATCCGTCTCAGACCCCTAACCGTCATTCAACTCCGTCGATTCTGGAATACTCTCTCTCTCTCAGTTGCTTTCACTCTCTCTCTCTCTCTATCCCCTCCCTTCTGACTCACTCATCTCTCTCGTCTTCCTCCTTCACCTCTCTCTCTCTCTTCCTACTCCTTCATCATCAATCTCTCTCACCTTCCCTGCTTCTCCTTCCGCTCTCTCTCCTTGCCAACCTCTCTCTTCAACTCCTCTCTCTCTCTCTTCTTCTCTCCGCTCTCCTTCTCTCTCGGTCTCTCTCCTCGTAGACTATCTCTCGTCTCTCGTTCAATCCTTCTCCTCACTCTCTCCGTCAGCCGCACTCTTCTGTCTCCAAACGGGTGGTTGACTCGCGAATTGACCCCTCACTCCGTCCTAAACAGTCTCAACCTCTCTCTATCGCCGAAGTCTCTCATTCCCTCCTCATTAAAGATCTCACCCTTCTGTCGTCTCTCTCATGGATTCGTACCTTCATCCCCTCCTCTTAAGCGAATCTAAAAACTTGAAGCAATTCGACAGCCTCTCTCTTCCTCACATCCCCTACAATCCATCTCACTCACTCTCTCTGTCGTCCTTCTCAAATTCCTATCTCTCTCTCCATCCTCTGTCTCTCTCTTCTGTCTGTCTCTGTCCTCTCTGTCTGTCTTGTTCCTGTCCCTCTCTCCCTGTCTCTGTCTCCTCTCATCGGAACTCTCTGTCCTCTCTGCTCTGTCTCAGTCCTCTCTCTCTGTCTCTCTCTTTGCTACTCGTTCTCCTCTCTCCTCCTCCTCTCTAAAACTCGTCCTGTCTCTCTCTCTGTCTCTCTCTCATCTGCTCCCTCAATCTCCCCATTCCTCCTTCTCTTCTCTTCCTTCTCTTCTCATCTTTTCTCTCTCTCTCGACACATTATCCTCTCTCTCTCTCTCCTGACTCTGTCTCTGTTCCCACTATCTTCCTCAGTCCTCTCACTCTCTTTTGTCGATCTCTCACCCTCACCATCTCTCGTCTGTCTCTCGCTCTCTCTCGTCTCTCTCTCGCGTCTCTCTCAGTCGCATCTTCTCGATCCACTCTCGTCTATCTCTCCCTCTTCACTCATCTCTAACTTCTCTCTTTACTCTCTTCTCCCTCTCTCTCTTCCTCTCTCTCTCATTCATCTCTCTCCTTCTTCTCCTTCTCTCATCTCTCGTTCTCTCTCTCTCTCTCACTCTTCTTCTTCTTCTCCTTCTCTCTCTCCTTCTCACCTCTCTCCGGTCTTCCTCTCCCTTCCTCACCCTTCCTCCTTCTCTTCTCTCTCTCTCGAATCTCTCCTCTCTCCACTCGACGAACTCTCTCTATCTCTCTCTCCACCTCTCCGTCTCGCATCCGGCTTTACTATCATCTCGGAATCCTCGAGTCCTCTCGTATCATACTACTCATCTCTCTCTCTCTCTCTCTCTCGTCCTTTCTCTACTCTCCATAAAGCTCGCCACTTCTCTCTCACATACTCATTCTTCACATTTTCTCTCTCGTCATCGCTCATGATCACTTTCTCTCTCTCTCATCTCTCATTTCTCTCTCTCCGTCTCTCTAATAACCTCACTTTCTCGATCTCTCTCTCGTCATCCAACATTCTCTCCTCTCTCACCTCACTTTCTCTCGTCTCCATCTCCCCTCTCTCACACATCTCTCAATGTGAAATACTATTCTCTCCTCTCTCTCTCTCACGTGTACTTTCTCTCTCTCCTCTCTCTCACTTTCTCCCCTACTCTTCTCCCTCTCTTGTCCCTCTCTCTCCTCGTCTCGTCTAATCCTCTCTCTCGTCTCTCCCGTCCCCTCCCTCCCCTCTCTTCACTCTCTCTGCCGCTCTCTCGTCTCTCTCTCCATCGTCCACTCTCTCTCTCATGTCCTTCTCTCTCACTCTCTCCTCTCCTCTAAACTCCATCTCCTTCTCTCATTCTCTTCTCAAATCGTCTCACTTCTTACTCCCTCTCTCCTCTCATCGCTCTCTCTCTACTCCCTCTCCACCCTCGCTTTCTCACACCTCTCTCTTCTCTCTCATCACCTTGTCAATCATAAGACATCCTCGTCTCTCTCTCTCACTTTCTTCTGTCTCCAACATCTCCTCTCTCACTCTCTCACACTTCCTCTCTCTCTCTCACTTTTCTTCTCATCTCACTTTCTCCTCGTCTCTCTCCTATCAAACACGAGTTTCTCTCTTCACTCTCTCTCTCTGTCTCTCCATCTCATCTCTCTCAAAAGAAATCAAGTCCTGTGGACGTTCTCAGATGTCACTCTCTCTCTTCCTCTCACCACTCATTCGTTCTCCTCTCTCTCTCTCTTAGCATGCTCTTCCTCTCTCATCCTCTTAATCGTTCTGCTCTTTCTCTCTCTCTCATTGTCCCATCTGTCTCTCTTTCAGACGTCGACTCATCTCGTCACACGCTCTCTGCAACATCCTCTCTCTATCATCTCCTCTCTCTTTTCTCCTTCTCCTCTCTGTCCTCACTGACTCTCTCTCTCTATCTCTCTCTGCGAGACCTAAGCGCCGTCAATAAGAGCTCTCTCTCACTCTCATCGTCAAGGATCTCTCATCTCCCCTGCTCAGACCTCCCAGGTCTAGGTCAATCTCTCTCCTCTCTGTGGTCTCTCTCATCTCGTCTCTCTCTCTCTGTGGTCTCTGTGTCTCTCTTCTCTCTCATCACTGAATAACTCTCTGTTCTTCTCTCGTACTCTCGTCAAAGTCTGCTCTCTCTGTCTCTCTCTCTCTCTCTAGTCTCTATCTCTCTTCTGTCTCTTCTCCTAAGTCACTCTCTCTCTCCGTCTATCTCATCTCGGTCTCTCTCTCTCTCTCTCGTGTCCTCTCCCACTCTCTGTCTGTTTCGTTCTCTTCTTCTCTCTGTACTGTCTCTCTCACTGTCTCCTCTCCTGCGGTAGGAGGCATCAGAAAGTCTATACACATCTCTCTCCTCTTCAGGTCTCCCCTCCTCTTCGTCGCTCGTCTCTCTCTTCGAAACCGTCTCAATCTCTCTCTCTAGCGCTCATCTTTCCTATCTCATCTCCTCCTCTCCCTCTTCTCTATCTCTCTCATCTCCTCACACGACCTCTCTCTCTCCTGTCCTCTCTCAATCTGTGGGTCTCTCATCTCTCGTCATCACATATCATCGGCTCCTCTCTCCTCTCTGTGTCTCTCTATCTCTCCGATCTCTCCTCTCTCTCTCTCTCGTTCACTCTGTGTCTCTTCTCTCTCTTTCATTCGCTCTGTGGTCCTCACCTCTCCTCGTCTTCTCCTTCTCTCTCTCTCTTTCTCGTTTTCTCCTTCCTCTCATCTCTTCTCCTCCATGGCTCCTCCTTCTCTTTTGCTCTTCTCTCTCTCTCCTCGTCTCATCTCTCTAAATCATCCTGTCTCCGTCTCCAGTCCATCCTCTCAGTACCATCTCTCTCATCAACCTCAGGTGGTCTCCTCCCTCTCAACACTGTCCGTCCTCACTCTCTCCTGCTCTTCTCCTTCTCTCCCGTCTACTCATCTCACAATCATCTACGTCATCCTTCATCGATCTGAAACTCCTCTCGGCCTCTCTCATGACATTGATCAATCTCCTCTCTCAACATCTCTCATAAGCCCTCAGATCTCCTCATCTCGCTCTCTCATCTTCTCCCTATCTCTCTCTCTCTCTTCCTGACACACGGACTCCTTCTCCTCTCCCTCCGTCCCTCTCTTCTCCTTTCCTCCTCATCTCTCTCCTTCACTCTCTCATCACACTTCTCTCCCGTCCTCTCTCCTCTCTCTCTCTCCCTCTGCTTATGTGACCCTATCTCTCGTCTCCTCTGCTCCTTCTCTCGTCATCGTACCTTCTCAAACTCGCTCTCTCGCTCTCTTCTCATTCTCCTCTCTCCTCTGGTTCTCCTCCTCTCCTCTCTTCCCTTCTTCTCCTTCTCGACTCTCTCACTTCTCCTTCTCTCTTTCCTCTCTTCTCATCCTTCTCATCAACCTCCTCTCATCTTCTAACCTTCTTTCTTCTCCGCTCTCTCTCTCTCTTCTCCTTCGCTCCGCTCTCTTCTTCTCTTCTCTCTCTCAACTCTCTCACCTCTTCTCCTTCTCTCAAATCTCTTCTCTTCCTTCCTCTCTCTTCCTCTCTCTCTCTCTTTCCCCCCCCCCTCTTCTCTCGCTTCATTCTCTCTCCATCTCTCCTCAGGTCTTAATCTCCCATTCCACGCAAATCTCCGGATTGCAACTCGATCAACAAAAATCAACTCTCCTCTCTCATCATTCCTTCATCTCTCAGCTCTTTCTCCCATCGAAGATCTCCTCTCTTGCATCTCTCCTCCGCTACTTCCTCTCTTTCGACTCACTCTCCAACCTCGTCATCTCTAAACAAACATCTCTCTCATCTCCCTATCTTTTCTCCTTCTCTCTCTCTTTTCCCCTATCACCCTCTCTCTTTTTCTTTCTCATTCTTCTCTCTCTCTCTATCTCCACTTCTCCATGTCTCCGTCTCATTCTCAAGTTCCTCTCTGTCCTCGATCTCTCAGCATACGTCTCATGTCGATCCTCAGTCAATCGGAGTCACGGACACTCATCCCTCTCTACTCGACTCTGTCTCTGTCTCCTCTCTTTCTGTCTGTCTCTCATCATCTCTGTCTGTCCTCCTCTTTCTGTCTCTCTCTCTCACTCTTGTCTGTCTCTTCACACTATCTCTCTCTCTCTCGTCTCTCTGGTACGTCCATCATCGATCATCCCCTCCGATCTCATCTCTCTCTCAACTCCCATCTCCCTCTCTCTCTCTGTCTCTCTCCGTCTCTCACTCTCCGTCCTCCCTCTCTGTCTCTCTCTCTGTCTCAGTCTCTCTCTCACTTCTGTCCTGTCTCCTCTCTAACTCTCGTCTCTCTCTCTTCCGCTTAAAAACCTCGTCTCTCTTACCCACCATCGTCCCATCTCTCTCCTATCTCGTTCTCCCTCTCTCCCTCCGCTCTCCTTTCTCTCCTCTCTGTCCTCTCTCTCATCTATCTCTGTCTCTCTTCTCTATCTCGGTACTCGTTCCTCTCTCTATCTCTGTCTCTCTCTCTGTCTCTGTCCTCTCTCTGTCTCTCTCTCTTCATGATCCTCTCTCTCCTCAGATCGGTCTTCCATTGATCGCTCCTCCGTTCAACTCAAGCTATCCATCCCATCACTCGGTCGTCATACATCAAGTGCGATTCTCACATCTGACTCAGCCTCCATTTCGACTCTCATCTACGAAAGGGTCTCACCGAGCATCATCGTCTCAAAAAATCATCACTCCACATACTCATCTCGATCTTCTCTCTCCATCATCGTCGATCTATCCCCTCCTATCTCTCTCCCTATCACTCTCAACATTCCTCTCTCATCCACAACACTCAACACTCTCCCACATCTCTACGATCTCTCCTCATCTGTCTCTCTCTCTCTCTCCTTTGTGGTCTCTCTCTTCTCTCGCAGTCCTCTCTCGTTCTCTCTCGACGTCTTTCCTCTCTGTGGTCTCTCCTCTCCCTCTCTCTTTCTCTCCTTCTCTCTCTCTTCTCAACTTCTCTCTCTCTCTCATCTCTCTCTCTTCCTCCTTCTCATCCTCTCTCGCTCGTTCTTTTCTCCTTCCTCGTCTCCTCTCTCAATCTCGAGCAATCTCTCAGTCTCCCAATTATCCCTTCCTCTGATAATCCGATAGTGATATCATGATCAGACGCCCTATCTCAAAAGGTCATTACTCTCCAGAAAAAACCTTCTCATCTCTCTCAATCTCTTCTCTCATCTCATGCTCCTTCTCTCTCTTCTCTTGCTCTGTATCTTTTCTCTCTCTCTCTCTGTCTTCCTTTCTCCATCTCTTCATCTTCTCAATCTCCTCTCTCTCAACTCTTCTCACCTCCTCTCATCTCTCTCTTCTCCTTCTCTCATCTTCTCCTTCTCACTCTCCTCTCTCTCTCAGTATCCTTCATCCTCTCTCACTCTGCTCTTTCTCCTCCTCTCTCTCTCTCCTTCTCTCTCACTCTTCTCAATCTCGCACTCGCCTCTCCCAGAACTTATCATACTCCTCTCTCTCATCTCTTCTTCTCCATCTCTCTCTCTCACGCTTCTCCTTCTCCTCTCTCTCTCTTCCTCAACTCTTCTCCTTCTCTCTCTCTCTCTCATTCTGCTTGCGCAATTTTCTACTTCTCCGACAAACTCTGCCACCCGTTCTCTCTCTCTCTAAGCTTCTTCTCCTTCTCTCTTCTCTCTCTCTTCTCCTTCTCTCCTCTCTCTCTTCTCCTATCTCTCCTCTCATCTTTCTCCTTCTCTCGGCAATCCTCTCTTTCTTCTCCTCTCTCTCTCTCTCTATCTCCGCTTCCTTCTCCTCACTCTCACTATCTCTCTCAATGTCTCCTTCTCTCCTCTCTCTCTCATCTCCTTCTCCTTCTCGTCTCTCACTCTCTCATCACTCTCTATCGTAATTCTTAGAAAAAACACACAACACTCTCTCTTCTCTCCACCTGTCCTCTCTCTCTCTATCTCTGTCTCGGCTCTCGTCTAATCTCGACTCGTCTCTCTCTCTATCTCTGTCTCTCTCTCTGGTCCTCTGGTTCCTCTCTCTGACCTTCTCGTGTCTCTCATCTCCTCTACCCCCTCTCGCATCGGTCTCATTATCCTCTCCAAGATCTCCTCTCTCTCATTCTCAATCACATCTCAAAAAACCTCAATCAATTCGACTCTCATCGTAACATCTCGTCTCTCGCAGTCCTCTCTCTTCTCTCAATGACTCTCACTCTCTCTCTCCATCACTCGTCTTCATCCACCTTCCTATCTCTCACCCTCTTCTCATCTCTCACTCTTCCCTAGTTCATCAATCCCTCAGAAAGATAACTCTCCTCAACTCATTTCAATCATTCCTAAAATCGCCTCTCTCTCTCTCCTCTCACTTCTCTTCTCTCAGCACCTTCTCGACTGTCTCGATCTCCTCTTCCTTCTCTCACTCTCCCTCTCTTCTCCTTCACCTCTCTCTCGCTTCTCTCCATCTTCTTCCTTCTCTCTCCTCGCTCCATCTCTCTTCTCTCTCTTCTCTCATCGCTCCCATATCTCCTCTCTCTCTCTGCTCCTTCTCTCGTCTCTCATATTCTCAATCTCCCTCTCGATCCGCTCTCTTCTCATTCTTTCTCCTCTCGTCTCTCATGTTCTCCTCCTCTCTCATCTCTGCTTCTCCTTCTCTCGTCTCATCTCATCTTCTCCTTCTCATCTTTCTCTCGTTCTTCTTCTCGTCTCTCTCGATCTCGTCTTCTTCTCACTTCCCTCCTCTCTCTTCTCTCTTCTCCTTCTCTCTCTCTTTTTCATCACTCTTTCCTCTCTCGTTCTCAGTCTCTTACCCTCGCTTCTCTCTCTCTCTCACTTCTCTCTCTCATCTCTTCACCCTTCTCTCTCCTTCTCGCTTCTCTCTTCTCTCTCTTCTCGTCACTCATCTCTTGATCTCTCTCATCATCTCTATCCCTCCAATCCCATCTCTTCTCCATCTCACATCAGGAGAGTCGTCTTCTCATACCAAGATAATCTCTCCATCATCTCTTTCTCTCTCTTTCTCTTCTCTCCTTTTTTCCTCTCTCTTACTCTCTCCTCTCTCTCTACCATCGATCTCTCTCGATCATCACTCTCAGTCCTCCTCTCTCCATCGTCTCCTCTTTTCTCCTTCTCTCAACTCTTTTCTACCTCTCTCTCTCTCAGTCTTTTCTCTCTTTTCTTTCTCTCTTCTCTCATCCTCCATCGTTTCTCTCTCTCTCCTCAATCTCTGAAACTCCAAGTGCGCTCTACTCTCGAATCACCAATCTCCCATCTCGAAAACTCTCTCAATCGTCTTTCTCCTCTCTTTCTGTCTGTCCTCTCCTCATTCTTGTCTGTACTCTCATCTTTCTGTCCTCTCTCTCTCACGCTTATTCTGTCTCCTCTCTCTCTCTCTCTCTTCTCTCCTGGCAAGGCGAATGAAGTCTCTCTCACTCTCATCCGATCCTCTCTATCTCGTCAGAGCTCGTCTATCGATCCTCCTCTCTCCATCTGAGCGGCTCTCATTCCTCGTTCTCCTCCTCCAGCGTCTCCTCTCTGTCGCCATACTGTCCGCTCTCTCCTCTCAAACTCCAATCGCTTCTCAAGACTCTCATCTCTCTGTCTCTGTCTCCTCCTCTTTCTTAGTCTGTCTCTCCTCGTCTCTCTCCGGGGCCGGTCTCTCCCACTCTCCGGATCTGTGGTCGGCCATCGGACCATCATTCCATCCAAACATCGTCTCAGTAATCTCTCTCTAATCCTCCCTCACTCTCCGAAATCCCCCTCTTCCTCGTCCTCTCTGTCTCTCTCCTCCGATCTATGCTCTCTGTCTCTCTCTCTAGATCTCTCGGTCTCTCTCTCTATCTCTGGTCTCTCTCTTGTCTCTGTCCTCCCCTCGTCTGTTCGTCACTCTCTCTCTGTCTCTCACTCTCTCCGGTGTCAGGAAATCACTGAAGATCCCCTCATCGCTCGCACTCGTCCACCCCGACGAACGAGAGATGTCTCATCTCGTCGCTCTCTCGTCCTCCGAACTCATCAATCTCTCCATAAATCAATCATCACTCTTCGTCTCTCTCATCTCTCTCTCTCTCCCTCATCTATCTGCTCTCCCTCATCACCTCCCATCTCATCTCCCTCGTCACGAAATCTCTCTCTCTTCATCTCTCTGCACCTTGTCATATCCATTCTCCACCCCTTTTCCTCAGTTCTGTCTCATCTCTCCATCGATCCTCCTCCCATCTCTCATCTTTGTGTCCCTCTCATCACTCTCTCTCCTCTCTCTCTTCTATCTCTCTTGTCTCTCTCGTCTTGACTCTCATCTATATCTCCTTCTCTCTCCTTCTCCTTCTCATCATCTCTCTCAACTTCTCTCTCTGCTTCCCTTCTCTCATCTCTCTAATCATAGTTAAGTAACACTTCTCCTTCTCTCTCTCGTCCTCCTCGTCCCAGATCTCTCCATCATCTCACTCGTCAATCGTCACCTCCTCCACCCCACTCCACCCCCACACGTCTCTGCCCTGGTCTCTCTCGTCTCTGACTCTCTGACTCAGTTGCTCCCTTCCTTCTCGTCTCCTCGCATCCTCTCTACATCCTGCACTTTCCTCTTCTCTCGCTCATCCTGCTCACCGTCTGCTTCCTTCTCTCTCTATCTTCTCAATCTCCCTCTCTCTCTCCTCTGTCGTTCTCATTCTCCTGCTCTCCCTCTCGTTCACCTTCTCCGTCCTTCTCCTTCTCCTCATCTCTCTATCATTAGATTAAGTCACGATCTCAACTCTCTCTCAACTATCTCTCTCTCTCTTTCCTTCATCTCTCATCTGCGCCTTCTCTCTCTCTCTTCTCAATCCTCCTCTCTCTCCTCTTCTCTCTCGTTCCCTCTCTCTGCCTCTCTTCTAGACTATCCTTCCCGACCTCTCATCCGCTTCTCCCTTCTTCTCTCTCATCTCTCAAACTCTCTTCTCAACTATACTCATCCTCTCACTCTCTTCTCCTTTCTCTCTCTCTCTCTCTTCTGTCCCTTCTCCTCATCTCTCCTCCTCTCGAAGCACTTCTCAAAGCCCTCTCTCTCTCTTCTCCGGCTCTCCCTACTCATCTCTTCTCTTCTCGCACCGTCCACACTGGGCTTCCTCTTCTCTCTCTTCTCATCCCTTCTCTCAGTCTCCCCCCCCCCTCTCTCGTTCTCACCTTCTCCACTCTCTCTCTCTCTCTCTCTCTTCTTCTCCCTTCTCTCTCTCCTCTCGTTCTCCCCTCTTCTCCTTCTTCATCTCTCTCACTCTCTCGCACATCGCTCTCATCTTTCTCTCCATCCTGTCCCTCCTCTCTCTAGTCTCTGGCCTCTCTTCTATCTCTGTCTCTCTCTCTCTCTCTGACTCTCTCTCTCTCGTCTCTCTCTCTGTCTCTGTCTCCCTCGTGTCTCTAGGGGGGGCTCTCTCACCGTCTTCTCTCTCCTCTTCATCCTCATCTCAAGCAACTCCGTCTTCTCGTACTCGTCTCATCTCGTCGTCTCCGCTTGTCTAAGTCAGTCTCCCAGTCTCATACTCCCTCTCGTCTCTCTCCATCTCTTCCTCAAATCATCTGCCTCTTCCTATCTCTCCTCCCATCAATCCTACTTCTCTCCTCCCCCTCTCATCATCTCTCTCTTCATACAGGTCAACAGGTACATCTCCTCTCTCTCGACTCAAGCGTCTATCCCCAATCCTCTCATCTCTCAAGCCTGAAGTCTACCAATCCAACCTCTCCTCAGTTCGTGGTCTCTCGTCGAACTCTCTCTACTTTCGTACCTCAATTCGTCATGTCGTCTCTGTGGTTGTCCTCTCTCCTCAGTCTCTCTCTCTGTTCTCGATCTTTCTCTCTGTGGTCTCTCTCTCTCTCTCCTTCTCCTTCTCTCTCTCATTGCTCTTCTCCCTTCTCTCTCGCTTCTTCCTCTCTCATCTCTCATCCTCTCTCCTCTCTCTTCTTCCCTCACTTCTCTCCAATTTCTCTCCTTCCGTCACGTCTTTTAGGCTTCCTCACACTCGGACTCATCAAGCAGTCTCAGACTTCTCCCTGATTCATGCACCATCCTCCATCTCTCTCTCATTCTTCTCTCTCTCTCAATCTGCCTGGAATTTTCTCTAAACCTATCTCTCTCGTCACTCCTGCCTTTCTCTCATCTCTCGCTGCTTCCTTCCCCCCCCCCCCTCACTATCTCACATCTAAGTCTCATGCTCCTTCTTCACTTCTCTCCTCTCATCTCTCTCTTCCTCAATCGTTCCTCTCCCCTCTCTCTCTCTCTTCTCATTCCCCTTCTCTCTTCTTCATCTTCGTACATATTCTCCTCTCTCACTCTTCTCCGGCTCGTCTTCTTCTCCTTCTCCTCCTCTCATATAGTCTCCTTCTCTCTCTCTCATCCATCCATCTCACTTCCTTCTGCTTTACAGTGAAGTCTCTCTCTCTCTCTGTAACTCGTCTTCTGCGTCCTCTCCCTCTCTCTCTCTTCTCAGTCACCTCGCTCTTCTCTCGCACCCTCCAAACCTCTCAATCCTCTTACTCACTTCTCTCTCCTCTCCTTCGTATGACTCTCCCTCCTACAGTCCATACATCTCCTCATCCTCATTTCTCCTCCTCTCCTCTCTCTTACTTATTCTCTCTCCCTCGCTCGTCCTTCCTTCTTTCTCCTTCTCATCTTTCTTCTCCTCAAGAATCTCTTTCCTTCTGTCTCGTCCTAGTCTCCTCAATCTTCAGTCTCCAATCTCCTCCTCATCCTCCTAAATCTCTCGTCACTCTCTTCTCGCTTCTCTCGCTTCTCATCTCTCGGTGTCCTCCTCTCTTCTTCTCAAACCAATCTCTGCTCGAGAGAGCTCTTCATTCTCTCCACCCTCAGTCTTCCCGCCCTCTTCTCCTCCCTCATTCACAGGTCTCTCCTCTCGTTCATCTCTCATCTTTTCTGCTCTCGCTCCGGTCTTCTCTCTTCCCTATCTCCTCTCTCGGATCTCCTCTCTCTCGCCTCTTCTCATCTTTCTCCTTCTCCTCTCTTCCCCTCTCTCCTCGCCATCGTCATCTTCCTCTTCTCCGGGAGCGGTTCTCCGTCTTCAGATCTCGTACTCGGTCTTACCATCCATCACTTCTCCTTCTCTTCTCCTCTCTACTTATCTGCTCATTCCTCGCTCTCCTCTGGGCTCCTCCTCTCATCTCTGTCTACTGTCCTCTTACTCTCTTTCTGTCTGGTCTCTCTCTTCTCGTCTCTCGCTCTCATCCATCTCACTCTCTCATCTCACTCACTCTCGTCTCTCAATCATCTCAGACATCGTATGAAGACTCTCATCGTTCTCTCGCATCTCTGCAATCCGTCTCATCTTCATCGTCTCTCTCATATCCCAATCCCATCTCTCTCGTCCTCTTTCCTCTCTCTCTGTCTCTCTCTCTCTTATCTATCTGCCTCTCCACTTCCTAATCTCGGTCTCTCTCGTCTATCCTCTGTCTCGACTTCAGGCGTGTCTCTGTTCGCTCTCTGTCCGCTCTCACATCCTCTTGTCTCCTCTCGCGTCTCGGTCTCATCGACAGATTCTCACTTTTCCTCTCTCTCTCTCGTCTGACTCTCTCATATCCCTCGTCGCTCTCGTTAGGTCTGTTATCCGCTCTTCGCTCGCATCTCCTCCTCCTCTCTCTCCCCATCGTCGTCTCTCCTCTCTCTCTCAGACATCTCTGGACTGTCTCTCTCTCTCTCAAGCACTCATACATCTCTCTCATTCTTCTCTCCTCAACTCTCTCTCAATCATCACATCTCATCGTTCATCTCTGGTGTCCTCTCTTCGATCCTCATCACCCTCTTCCTTTCTCCTTCTCTCCCTCTCTCCTCCTCTCTCTCATACGACTCTCTTCACTCTCTCTTTCTAAGCCGTGAGTCATCACTCATCTCCAAGTCTCTCTCTCTCTCTTTGGAATCTCATAATTACTCATCACATCTCTTTCCTCTCTGTGTCCTCTCCTTCTCTAATTCGTGCTCTCTCTCCCTATCATCTCCTTCTCATCTCCCTCTACACTATCTCTTACCTTCTCTCTCCTCTCTCATTCGCTCTCTCTTCACCTCTCTCTCTCTCTCTCCGTCTTCTCTCTCTCTCTATTCTCCTTCTCTCTCCAACACTCGGTCTCACTCTCATGTCCTCTCGACCCTCCCTCTCCTAAATCCTACACCAATCCTCTCTCACGATCTCGATCTCTCTCTCTCTCTCTCGTCTCTGCGGCCCTTCTCTCACTCATTCTCTCATCAGCTCCCTTTCTCATCTACATCTCTCTCTGCTCTTTCCCTCACTCTTCTCTCTCCCCCCCCCCCTCTCTGCTCCTTCTCTCTCCTCATCGTTCTCAAGTCTCCTCTCATCTCTCCTTCTCATAACTCCCTCTCTCCCCCCCTGTTCCCTCTCTTATTCTCTCTCTTCTACCTTCCTCTCGTTTCTCCATCTCTCATCTCTCATCTCTCTCTCTCTCTCTCTGCTCTGTTCTTCCTCTTCTCTCTGCCCTTCTCTCTCGTCTCTTCGCAAATCTCCTCTCTCTCCCTCACATCATCGTCCTCTCTTTCTCATTCACCCTACATCCTCTCATCTTCTTCCTTCGTCTCTCTCTCATCAAACTCTCTCTCGCTTCTCCTTCCTCTCTCCTCTCCTCTCTATTGCTCCTTCTCTCTCAATCTCTTCTTCTCCTCTCGTCTCTCACTCTTCTCCTTCTCTCGCTCTCTCGTCTTTTCTCCCTTCACTCACTCGCTCAATCTTCCTTTCTCCTTCTCTCTTCTCCTCCTTGACTCATCAATGCATCTCTCTCGTCTCATCTACCTCCTTCTCAAATAATCGTTCTCGACTCTCTTCTAACTCTTCACTCTTCTCTTCTCATTCTCCACTTCTCTCTTTCTCCGTCTCTTCTCCTTCTCTCTCTCTTCTCTCTTCTCCTCTCTCTTCTCCTCATCTCTTCTCGCCTTCTCTCTCACTCTCATCTCCTTCTCTCTTTCTTTCTCACTTCTCCTTCTCTCACTCTCACTCTTCTTCTCACGCTCTCTCTCTCTCTTCACCTCTCACCTCTCTCTATTCTTCTCTTTCTCTCATCTCATTCATCTTCTTTCTCCCTCTCTCTCTCCTCTCTTCTCCTTCTCTCTCCTTCTCAATCACTCTCTTCGAACTTTCCCTCTCTCTCTCTTCTCTCTCTATCTTCGTCGTACTCTCTCGTCTCATCTCTAACTCAAACACTTCTCATCTCAATCTCATCATCCTCAGCTCTCATCTCATCTCTCCCTCATCTCATCCTCTCTCTCACATCTCACTCTCTCATCACCTCTTTTTAACATTCTCTAATCTCTTCAGCTTGTCCGCTTTCTCTCTCATTCTCCTTCTCTCTCTCGACTTTCTCCTCTCCTTTCCTCTCTCACTTACTCATCTCCTCTCTCTCTCACTCACTCTCTCTCTCTCAAATCATCTCCTCTCGTCCATCTTTTGCCCTCCTTCTTCTCATTCTCTTTTCTCCTCTCCTCCTCTCCTCGTTTTTTCTTTCTCTTCTTCTCTCTCTCTCTTTCTCTCTCTCTCTCAATCTCAGCTCTCCAAGAAGATCACTCTCTCCACACGCATCTTCTCAGTCTCTCTCTCTTTCTGTCTGTCTCTCTCATTCTGTCTGTCTCTCTCTTTCTGTCTCTCTTATCTCTCCATCTATCACTCTTTCTGTCTCTCTCTCTCTCTTTGATCATCGTCTCAGATCCTATCATCCTCTCTCTCTCTGTACTCGCTCTCTCTCTCTCAATCATCTCTCGTCTTTCAAAAACCTCAAATCAAAGCAAAAATAGATCTCATGCCATCGGTAAAAAAGCCAGTCAGGTCCATCTCTCCCTCTCTCATCCTCTGTCTTTCTCTCTCTCTTCTCCTCAATTCATCTCACCTCTCTTCTCTACCTCTCTCTCTCTCTCCTCTCTCTCTCTGTCTCTGTCTCTCTCTCTTTCTGTCTGTCTCTCTCTCTCTCTCTCTCTCTTCCCGTGCGGTCCTCTGGGCTAGTCTCTCTCCTCATCTCTCTCTCCTCTCTCTCTCTTTTCTCGTCACTCTGTCTCTCTCTCTTCTATCTCTGGTCTCCTCTCCTCTATCACGGTCTCTCTCCTATCTCTGTCTCTCTCCTGTCTCTGTCTCTCTCTGTCCCTCTCTCCTCTCTTCTCATGTCCCCACTCTCTCTCACGATGGACGAACACGGATCATTCATCTCTCGAATCACTCTCAGCGCGACCCGCAACTGTCTCCACTCAACAATAGGGAAAAAAGGTCATCATCCATGTCACTCTTCTCGCATCTCTCTCTCTCATCATCACTCAGGAAAAAATAAACGATCATACCAACTCGGTCGCATCTCTCCTCCCTCTCCTCTCTCCCCTCTTCCTATCTCTCACTCTTCCTCTCTCCTTCCCTCTCTCTATCTCAAATCTCTCTCTCTCTAGTTCGCATCTGACGACATTCTCTCCGTCATCCAGATCCAACATGTCCTCTCTCGCTCTTAAACCTCTCTCGTCGAACCGCGGTCCTCTCTCTCTCTGTGTTCTCTCCTCTCCTCTCTCTCACTCTCTTTCTCCTCTGTGTCTCTCTCTCTCTCTCTTCTCCTTCTCTTTCTCTTCTTCTCCTTCTTCTCTCGTCTCTTCTCCTTCTCTCTCTCTATCTCTCTCCGACTCCTCTCTCCTTCCTTTCACACTCGGATCTCTTTCCCTTCTCGTCCTCTCTCTCCTCTCTCTTCCTACTCTCACTCTCTCTCTCTCCTGCTCCTCTTCAATCTCTGACCTCTCTGCTCTTATCTCTCCTCTCTCTCTGCTCTCCTTCTCTCTCTCCGGTCAGCTTCTCAATCTCCTCTCTTCTTCTTCTCTTTTCATCATTCTCCCCTCTCTTCTCTTCTTTCGTCTCTCTTCCTTCCTCTCAGTGAACTCTCGTCTCGTCATCTCCATCTCTCTCTCTATCTCTTGAATTAACCTCTCTCTCTCTCTCTCTCTTCACTGCTCTTTTTTCTCTCTCTCTCGAATCTACGCCTCATCTAAACTCATCTTCTGGCTGCCTTCTCTCGTCTCTCTTCTCCAAATCTCCTCTCTCTCTCTCTCCATTCTCCTCTCTCTCTCTCTTCTTCTCCTTCTCTCATCTCCTCGCGTTCTCCTACTCTCTCCTCTCTCTCTAAACTCCACTCTCTCCTTCTCTCTCTCTAAAATCCGCCTCTCTCTCTCCTTTCTCTCCTCTCTCTCTCTTCTATGGTTTGACGGTCCTTCTCTCCTCACCTTCTCCTCAATCTCTCTCTCTTCTCCTATCTCTCTCGTCACTCGTCTTAAGTTCTCCTTCTCATCCTCTCAGTCTCTCTTCTCATCGGCGCTTCAACTTCTCTCTCCTCTCTTCCTCACTTCTGCTCGTCTTCTCATCTTCTGCCTTCCTCTCTCTCGCTCTCCTTCGTCTTCTCTCCTTCTCATCATCTCTCCTCTCTCAAACTCGTCTTCTCCTTCTCTCTCGTCATCACCTCTCACCCTCTCTCATCTTTCTCTCTCTCGTCTGTCCGCTCTCTCCTCTATCTCTCTCTCTATCTTCTGTCTCTCTCATCTTTCTCTGTCTCTCTCTCTGTCCTCTTCTCTCTCTGTCTCTCCAATCATCCCTCATTTCAAATCGCCTTCTCCCCCACGTCATCTCTCATCTCTTCGGTCCTCCTCTCATCTCTCTCCTCTCCAAATCACATCTAGATTCAATAAAATCGTCTATCTCCATCACAAACAATCTCTCTCTCTCTCTCATCCAACTCCAGTCCTCAATCTGTCGTTCTCCTCGTTCTCAACCTCCGACATCTCCTCTCTTCTCACTCTTCCTAATCACTCCTCCCGTCTCTCTCCTCTCTCTCATCTCACTCGATCTTCTCTCACACACTTCTCTCCTCAATCTATACACTACATCTCCACATATCCACCTCCCATTTCTCTCGCTCTCGATCTCTCTTCCGACAATCGACTCTGTTTGTCGTCTCATCTCTCTCTCGATCTCTCTTCTCCGTGCCTCTTGTCTCTCCTGTGTCCCTCTCTCTCCCTCTATCATTCCCTTCTCATCTCTTCTTCCTCCTTCTCCCCGTCTCTTTCTCCTCTCTCTCCTCTATCTCTCCTCCTCTCTTCTCCTTCTCTACTCTCCTCACTCTCCTCTCAATCTTTTCCATCTCTCATAATCTCTCTACTCATCTAACTCCCTCCTCGTCAGTCCTCTCGTCGTCATCCGTCTCTGCTCCATACTCTTCGTCTCATCAACTCAAGTCTCTCTCTCTCATCTGCTCCTTCCCCCCCCCCCCCCCTCTCGTCCTCTTCTCAATCTCCTCTCTCTCGACTCGTCTCATTCTCCTCTCTATCCTCATTCTCCTTCTCATCTCTTCTCCTTCTCTCCTCTCACTCCTCTCTCCTATCGCTCTCTTCTCTCTCTCCTTGCCTCAATCTCCTCTCATTAAACTGCTCTCTCTTCCATTCTCACTCTCTGTCTCTCTCTCTCAGTTCTCTCCCCGCTTCTCCATCTCCTCCTCCATCATCACCCCTAGTCTCCTCTCATATTCTCTCTCTCCCTTCTCCTTCTCTCTCTCTCCTCTCTCATGCTTTCCTCCCCATTCCCTCCTTCTCTCTCTCTCTCTTTTCCCTCTCGTTCCTCTCTCCTCTCTCTCTGTCTCTGTCTCTCTCCGCTCTTTCTGTCTGTCTCTCTCTCTCTCGTCTCATCGAGGCTCAACCAGTTCTCCACTCCCTCAAACCTAACCATTCTCCATCTCTCTCTCGTCCTCTCTCTCCTCCTTTATCCTCTCTCTCTGCTCTCTCTGTCACTCTCTCTCTATCTCTTGTCTCTCTTCCTCTATCTCAGTCTCCTCTCGTCTATCTCTGTCTCTCTCATCTGTCCGTCTTCTTTAGTCCTCTTCTCTCTGTACTCTCTCTCACGGTCTCGTTGTCATCCTCTTCTCTCTACTGTCGTCGTCTCGCTAACTCCCATTGGACAGTGCGCTAGCGGCGGTGCCTAACCCATCAAGTGCGAAGCTCATGAGGAAGTGGTATACTCTCATGGTTACGTCCCATCTCTTTAAGAATCTCTCTCTCTCAGAATCTCCCTCACTCGTCGTTCATTCTCTCTCTCTCTCAGATCTCCTTCACTCTCTCACCTCTCCGCGTCTCTCTCACCTACTCGCTCCCTCTTTCCTAACTCTCTCCCGCCCTCCTCCGTCATCCGTTAACACTCAGTCCTGCTCGGGTACCCGAATCACTCTAGATCCGTTTCATCATCTCTCACTCCCTCTGTCTCAATCTGTCCATCCCGTCCCTCCTCACATCGTCATGCTCAGCCTCACATTCCAACCAAATCTCTCTCCCCTCCTCTCACGCCGTCATCTCCACAATAAGTTATCTACTCTCATCGTCCGCTTCGCAGTGTCAACTCTCCTCTCTCACTCTCCCACTCCCTCTCTCTCAGTCTCATAATCTCATCTCACAGTCTCCTTTCTCTCTGAGTCTCTCTCTCTCTCTCTATCTCCTTCCTCTCCCCACTTCTCATCTCCTTCTCTCCTCTTCTCTTCTCTCTCTCCTCCCGTCTCTCTCTCTGTCTCCTTCTCTCATCTCTCCTCTCTTCTTTCTTCTTCTTGCATCTCTCTCTCTCGTTCTTCCCTAACTCTTCATTCCAGCTTCTCGCTCCTCTCAATCTCTCTCTCCACATACTCCATTCTCTCTCTCGTCCTCATCTGCCAAGTCTCTCCCCTCTCTCAACGCTCTCTCATCTTTCTCTCTCTAAGCTCCGATCGTCATCTCTTCACGATCACGTCTCCATCCTCTCTCTACCACTCGCTCTCTCTTCCTCTCCTCACTCTCACTCCTCTCTGCTTCCTTCTCTCTCTCTCTCACTCTCTGCTGCTTCCTTCTCTACCTTTCTCTCTCTCTCTCTGCTCTTTCTCTCGCGCTCTCTGCTCCTTCTCTCTCGATCTCTTCTCAATCTCCCTCTCTCTCAAAGTTCTTCTCATTAGTCTCCTCTCTCTCAACTCTCTCTCCTTCTCTCTCTTAATTTCCCTTCTCTCATCTCTCTCATCTCCTACCTCTCCTTCATCTCTCCCTCTCCCCAGTCTCTGCTCTCTCTCTCTCTCTCTGCTGCTTTCTCTCATCACCTCTTCTTGCTCCTTCTCTCACTCTCTTCTCAATCTCCCTCATCTCTCTCTTCATCATTCTCCTCTCGTCTCTCTCAACTCTCTTCTTACTCCTTCCTTCGATCTCAATCTCGTCGCATTCCCTACTCCATTCCTCTCTATCTCTTCATCTCTCATTCTAAATCTCTCTCTTCTCCTTCTCATCTCGTCTCTCATCTTCCTCCTCTCTCATCTCTCTCACTTCCCCCCTTTCTCTCTCTCCTCACTCTTCTCCTTCTCTCAATCTCTCTCTCTTCTCCTTCTGTCCTCGTCTCACACGTCTTCAATCTTCTCGTGCTTCTCTCCACTCTCAATCTCTCTTCTCCTTCTCCTTCTCTCTCTCTTCTCTTCTCTCTCATCCTCTCTTCTCCTTCGCGCTCCTCAGTCTCTTCGCTCTCTTCTTCTCGCTCTACCTATCACTCTCACTCGCTCTCTCTTCTTCCTTCTCTCTCTCACTCTCTCGTCACTCCTCTCTCGCTTTTCCTCTCTCTGTCCTCTCCACTCTATCTCTAGTCTCTCTCTTCTATTCTGGTCTCTCTCTGATCTATCACTGTCTCTCTCTCTGTCTCCCTGTCTCTCTCTGTCATCCCTCTCTCTCCCTCACTCGGTCCAACAACTCTCCGTCTCTCATCCCTCTCTCTCATCTCCGGTCACACATCTCTCCTCTCGGCACTCCCTCTCTACTCTCTCATCACTCCTTACAGGCGTCTCTCCTCTCTCCTCAAGTCGTCATCTCTATCTCTCTCCATCTCTCAGGTCATCGCTCTCTCGTCTCTCTCACTCTCCCTCTCTTACCATCTCTCTTCCCCTCTCGCGAATATCTCTCTTCTCCATCTCATCTCTCCTCATCTCTTCAATCCTCCATGATCACTCCTCTCATCTCCACCCATCGCGGTCTCTCACCTAAAAATCTCCCTTCTCCTCCTACATCACACATCTCGTCAGGATCTAGCCTCTCCTCTCTGTGTGTCTCTCTCCTAAATAACTCATGTCCTCTTCTTCGTCTCGATCTCTCGTTCTCTTTCTCCTCTGTGGTCTCTCTGACTCTCTCTCTCTCCTCTCTTCTACCTTCTCTCTCATCTTCTCCTTCTCTCTCCACTCTCTCCTCTCTCTCTCACGGTCTCTCATCCTCATCTTCACCTTCTCTCTCTCTCACTCCACTCACTCTCTCTTCTGCTACCTTCTCTCGTTCTCTCTCTGCTCCTTCTCTCTCTCTCTCTCATCTGCCCTTCCTCTCTCTTCTCTTCTCATCTCCTCACTCATCATCGTCTCTTCATATCCCTCTCTCTCTCTCTTCCCAACTCTCATCCTCTCCTTCTCTCCCTCCTCTCTCGCTCTCATCTCTCCTACTCCTGCTCCTTCTCATCCTCTCTTCTACTCAATCTCCCCTCTCTCTCTCTCCATTCCTCACTCTCTCTCTCCTCTTCTCACTCTCCGTCGTCTCCTTCTCACTCTTCTCCTTCTCTCTTTCTCCTATCTCCTTCTTCCGTCCGCTTCTCCCTACTCTCTCTCTCTCTCTCTCTTCTTCTCTTATCTCCTGATCTCCTATCACTTCTTCCTCCTACTCTCTCTCTCTTCTTTCTGCCTCCCTCTCCTCTCTCATCTTCCCTTCTCTCGTCCACTCTCTCTTTCTTCCTTCTCTCCTCTCCTCATCACATCTTCACCTTCTCTCTCTCTCTCGTTCTCATTCTCTCATCTCATCTCTTCTTCTTCAACTTCTTCTCTCTCCTCTCTCTTCTTCCTCAAACTTCTCTCGTCTATCTCTCTTCTCCTATCTCCAGCTTCAATTCTCTCCTCTTCTTTCTCCGCTTCTCATCCTTCTCCTCATCTCTCCTCAACACTCTCCTCGCTCTTCACTCTAAATCTCCTCCCTCCGATTCTTCAGCTTCTCCTTCTATCCCTCTCCTCGTCCCACTCTCTCTTCTCACTTCCTCTCATCTCTCTCTTCTCCACTTGACTTTCTCTCTCCATAACTCCTTCTCTCCACTCTTCTCGTTCTCCTTCTCTCCTTCTCTATCTCCTTTCTCTCCTTTCTCATCATTCCTTCTCACCTCTTCTCGTCCTCTCCTCTCTAATCATCGGGAACCTCTCTCTCTCTCTCTCTCCTTCTCCTCTCCGCTCCTCTCCTCCTCTCTCTCTCTCATCGATCGCAATCGTCTTCTTCTCTCATCGTCTCCAAATTCTGGTCCTCATCATCTACTCTCACTCATCTCTCTTTCCTCATCTCACTTTCTCCAAATCTAAAAATAAACATAATCATCTCATCTCCTCTCGACTCTCGACTCGTCTCTTCTCATCTTGTAACGCCTCTCTCTTTCTCTCTCTCTTCACGTCACTCACGCTCACTCTCACCCTCTCGGATCTCTCTGCTCTCACTCATCTCTTCACTCGTTCATTTCACCCTCTCTCACTCCATTCTCGTTCCTGTCCCCGCCTCTCACACTTAATCGCCCAAATATCTCGGTCTCTCATCTCTTCACTTCCTCCCTTCTTCGAACTCACACTCTTCTATTCATTTAATCTTTCTTTAAAGTATCATATATCTCCGTCTCTCTCTCCTTTATCTCCACTGCCTCTCATCTTCTCTCCTTCTCATCTCTGTCTTTTCCCTTTTCTACCGCTACTCCATCTCATCTCATCTCGACCTTGCCATCTCTCTCGCTCATCCCAACGAACCCCTCTCCCTATCATTTGAGAACGTCTCTCTACTCCACGTCACGTCATCCTCTCTCTCACTCTCTTATTCCCTTCTCTTCCCTTCCCTCTCTCTCTCCGTTCTTCCCTTCTCTTATTCTCCTTCCTCACTCCTCCGCTCTCACTTCTCCTTCTCTCTCTCTCTCTCCTCTCTATCAAATCTCAACTCATCTCTCTCTCCACTTCTCTCCTCTCTGTCTTTCCTTTTCTCTTCTCCCTTCTCTCTCTCACTCTCATTCTCTTCTTCACCTTTCTCTTCTTCCTTCTCTCTCTCTCTCAATCTGCTTCGTTTACTCGAACTTCTCTCTCTCTCTCACAGAAAAACAAAAGTCCTCATCCTCTCCAAAGTCAAATCATCCCTCCCTAATCTCTCTCGTCTCATCTCTCTCATCAGCCTCGATCTCTTCCTCAACACCCCATCTCTTTCGCTCTCTCTCACTCTTCTCCTTCTCTTCTCCATCTCTCTCCAATTCTCTCTCTTTCTCTCTTCTCCTTCTTCTCTCTCTCATCTCTTCTATTCTCTTCTCAAAATCCCTACACTCTCACTCTTCTCTCGTCTCTCACTTCTCTCCTCTCATCCGATGTAGCACGCAAATCTCTCACTCTCCTCCTCCCTCGTCATCGTATCGACACTCTCCTCATCCTCTCTTCCTCCTTGTCTCCACTCTTCTTCCTTCTCTCTCTCTTCTCCTTCTCTATCTCTTCTCCTCTCTCCTCTTTTCCTTCTTTCTCTCCTATCTCTCTCTCTTCTCTTTCCTCCATCTCTATCTCTCTCCCTTCTCCTCTCTTCTCTAATCTCCTCTCTGATGATCTCTCTCTCTCTCTCTCTCCGTCTCGAAGTCACCACACCAGTTTCTCTCTCAAAAAAATTCTTTCCGATCGCAAAGCCATCTCACTCCATCAGCAATCTCTCTCCTCCACCACTCTCTCCTTCGCACAATCTGAACTCTGCTCCTTCTCTCTCTCTCTCATCACTTCACTTTTCCTCACTCGCACTCTGCCACCCATGTCTCTCTCTCTTCTCCTCGTCCTCTCTCTCTCTCTCTCATTCTCCTCTCTCCAACTCACTTCTCTCATTCTCCTCTCTCCGTCTCGTCTTCTCCTCCTCCTCTCTCGTTCTTCTCCTTCTCTCTCACTCTCTTCTCCTTCTCTCACTCTCTCTTCTCCTTCTCCCTCAGTTCTCTCTTCTTCGCTTCTCTCATCACTCACTCTTCCCCCTTCTCTCGTCACATCCTGATCCTCTTCTGCGTCTCCGTCTCTCTCGTCACTCTTCTCCTTCTCTCTATTCATCAGAAGTCCAGCTTTCTTCTCCTTCTCTCTCTCTTTCTTCTGCCTTCTCTCTCATCATCGATCTCCTTCTCCTTCTCTCTCCTTCTCTCTCTCTCTCTCTCCTCAATCTCAGTATCTCCACTCCTCAGTCTCCTCTCTCTCTTCGTTCTCTTCCCTCTCCCTCCTCACTCTCCCTCCCCTCCCTCCATCTCTCACTTCTCATCTCTCTCTCATCCTCTCTCGTCATCTTCACTCTCTCACAACTCTCTCTCTCTTTCCTCTCTCCCTGTCATCAAATCGATCTTATTTTCTCCAATCTCTCGCGTCTTTCCTTATTTACTTTTCCTTTTATCCTCCATCAGTCTCTCTTCTTCTCCTCTCTCTCCCTCATCTCAGTCTTTCTCCTCACTCCTCTTTCTCTCTCTCTCCATCTCTCCTCTCTCTCTCTCTCTCTTTTTCCTCCTTCTCATCTATTTTCTCCCTCTCTCATCCTCCTCTCGTCCTCTCACAAAGAGTCTCCTTGTCTCTCTCGTCGCTCCGGTCATCGCGGAGTTGAAGACCCCCCCTTCTGCTCAAGAAGCCGTCGTCTCATCTCTCTCTCGTCTCTCTCATGATCTTCGCCGCACTCCTAGGAACTCGCGGGTCATCTCTCGTCTCTCACTCCTCTCTCATCTCCCTCTCACTCTCATCTCTTACTCCTTCTCTCTCTCTCTCTTGTTCTCCCACTTCTCTTGTCTCAAGTCTCTCTCTCTTCTCATCTGGACTCTCTCCTCCTCTCATCTCTCTTCTCCTTCTCTTCTTACCTTCTCTCTCTCTTCTCTCTCTCCTCTCCCTCATCTTTCCTTTATCTCTCACTCTCTCGACTCAATCTCGTCAGCAAACTCTCTCCGCTAGCAACACGTCGCTCCTCCTCTGTATCCTCTCCTTCTTTCGTCTGTCTCTCATTCTGTCTGACTCTCTCACTCGTCCAACTCTTTCTGTCCCTCTCACTCTCTCTCACCATCTCTTTGTCTCTATCTCTCTCGCTCCGTCCTCAACTCTCCGTCATCTCCTCCTCGTCATTCTCCTCTCATCGTTTCACTCCTCTCTGGATCTCTATATCTGTCTCTCTCCCGGTCACTCTGTCTCTCCCTCTCTCTCTCTCTCTCTCTTTCTGTCCTCCATCTTCTCATCTCTCATCTCTCTCCTCTCTCTCTCGTCTCTTCTCTCTCTCTCAAGTCTCATCTCTCTCATCGCTCATCTCTCTCGTCTCTCTCTCTCCTTTCTCGCTCTCTCGCATGTCTCTCTCTCTCTATTCAAATCTCTGTCTCTGTCTCAGTCTATCCGGCTGTCTCTCCCTCTAACTGTCTCTCTCTGTCTCTTTCTCTCTCCTCAAAGTCCAAATCTCATCTGTCCTCGTCTAAACTTCTTCCGCCTCTCATCTCGACTCTCTTTCTCTCATTCCTAACACGTCTCCCGGTCAGGGATCTCGGTCTCATCCTCTCTCACACTATCCATCGTCCTCCCTCTCTTCTCACTCCTCTGTAAATCTCTCTCTATCTCTCGCTCTTCTCACGTCACTCCCCTTATCAAACATCTATTTTCCCTACTCTCCTCTCCCTCACCGTGTCTCATCTCCGCTCTCGATCTCCTCTTCTCGTCTTCTCTCTCATCCAACAGTCTCTCTCCTCTCTCTGACTCATACTAGTCACAGTCTCCTTCCGTCCTCTCTACTCATCTCTCTCGTCCACTAAGATCCCACCGGATCATCCATCTTAAATCATCACTTCTGGTCTTTCTCCTTTCTCTCCTCTCCATCTCTTTCTTTTCCTCAGTAGTGTCTCTCCTCCCCTATCTCCTCTTCACAGTATTCCTCCTGTCTCCTTCTTAACTCCTTCCTCCTTCTCAATCCTCATCTCATCGCTCTTTGACTTCCTCTCTCCAAGATTCTCTCTCGCCTCCGCTCGTCTCTCTCTCATCAACATGCAGAAACATCATCCTCCTTGTCAAAACGTCTGTCCTCTCATCAGCCATCATTCACTACCGTATCGATATGTTTCTCGCTCATCTCAATCTCATCTCTCCATCACTTGTGGATATTGTCACATTTACCTCCTTCTCTGCCTTGCTCTCATCTCTCTCTCTGTGTTGTAGATGCGGTGACCTCAACTCAATTTATCCTCTCTCATCGTTCTCTCCCTCCTCTCTCTCGAACTAGGAATCATACTCACCACCCTACCTCGGAACTCTCTCCTTCGTCATCTCATCTCCAGATACTACTCATAAGATACCTAATAGTCATTCCAATCTCTCTCGACCTCACTCTTCTCTCTCATCTCTCGATCATCCTCATGCTCCTTCACTCTCTCCTACTGCTCTTATATCCTCTCAATCTCGATCACATCTCACTCTCACATCTCTTCTCTCATACTCTGCATCCTTCTCTACATCTCTCATCGCTCTTGACTCTCTCACTCTCTCGTCGTCACTCTCCTCCTCAACCCCTCTAATCCCTCAGACTAATCGACTGTCCGTCTCGTCTCTCTCTCTCTCTCTCTCTCTCCTGCTACCTTCCTCAACTCTCTCGTCTCTTCTCATTCTCCTCTCCTCCTCCTCTCTTCTCATTCTCCTCTCTCTCTCTCTTCTCATTCTCTCTCATCTCTCGCATCTCATTCTCCTCTCTCCTCTCTCTTCTTATTCCTCCTCTCTAACTCCTCTCACTTCTCCTTCTCGCTCTCTCCAATATGCCATCGCATTACTCCTTCTCCTTCTCTCCTCAATCGCTTCATCCTTCACCTCGCTCTCTCTTCTCTTCTTCCTTCTCTTTCCTCTCTCTTTATTCTCCTTCTCTCCTCTCTCTCATTTCTCCCTCCCTCAGCTTTCTTCTCCTACCGTTCTCTCTCACTCTTTCCCTTGGCGTCATCTCTCTCTTCTTGCTCCTCTCTCTCTCTCCCTCCCCTCTTCTCTTCCCTCACATTCTCTCGTCTCAATTCTCTTCTCTCCTACTCTCATACTCTCGTCTTTCTCCTTCTCTCCTCTCTCTCTTCTCCTCTCTTACTCCTACTCAACCCCTTCTCTCTCCCTTCTCATTCTCTCTCTCCTCTCTCGTCCATCGTCTCCGACGGTTCGTCGACCACTCTCCCCGTAGACTCTACATCGACTCCAACTCTAAAGTCATCCTCTCTCCTACCTCAGTCATCATCCGATACTCGGCTTCTTCTTCCTACACCTCTCTCTCGACTCCTCACTCTCTCGACTCTCCTCTCTCTCGCCACCGCTCCCTCTCACATCCCTCTCTCTCTCCTACCCCTCTCTCTATCTTTCTCTCTCTCTCTCTCACGTCACGTCGATATGTCAGCATCATATTCAGTCTCCGTCCCTCCATCATCTCTCGCTCTCCTATCTCTCCACATCGCATCTTTCTCTCTCATCACTCTTTCTCTTCTTTTTCGTCTTTCTCTCCTCCATCCGACAATCTCTTCACTCTCCTCTTTTTTCCTCTCTCTCATCTCTCTTTCTCCATCTCACTCTCTTTTCTCTCACTTCTCTCTCTCCTCCTCTTCTCTCGACTTCTCCTTACTCTTACAACCCTTGTCTCTCTCTCTCACTCACTCCTCTCTCTTCCTCCTCTCTTACTCCATCTCATTATCACCTTCTCTCTCACTCACCAACTCTTCTCTCTCTGCCTCCATCTCTCCTCTCGTCTCCAACACCCCGTGTCTTCTCCCTCCGTCTCGTCTCTCATCGTCAACTCCTCTATCTTCACTCTCGATCACACTCTCTCATCTCCTCTCTCAACTCTCCAGTCTCTGTCTCTCCTCTTCTCCTTCTCACCGTCTCTCCATTCACTCTCTCTTCTTCCTCTCTCTCTCTTTCCCTTCACCTCTCTATCTCTCTCTCTTCTCTTTCTCTCTTTATCTCTCTCTCTCTATCTCATCTCCATCTCCCTCGTCCAGGGCTCGTCTCTCTCGCATCTGTCTTATCTTTTTATCCTTCTCTCTCGATAGTCGTTCTCCTATTTCCACTTTCTCGTCGTCTCAGTCTCTACTCGCCCACTCTCATCTCGCTCTCTCCCTCGCAATCTAACCCGTCCTCTCATCCCTCTCCTCGATATCAATCCAATCTAACTCCCATTTCCCTCAGTCACTCTCTCTATTCTCATCATCTCTCCATGTCTACGGTCATTCTCCTCTCTCTCTCACATCTCCTCTCCTCTCTCTCACCTTCTCTCTCATCATCTTCTCCCTTCCTCTCTCTACAACATCACCTTATCCTCTCTCTCTCATCAGTGAGTCTCTCACTCTCTCATCTCTACGAGCTCTTCTCTCTCTCCACAGCACCACCTGTCTTCTCTCTTCCCTCTCTCATCCTCATCCACTCTCGGTCCAGCGTCTCCGATTCCCCACTCTCCTCGTCATCATCAAAGTCCGTCCTCTCACTCTTTCGTCTCTTCCCATTTACTCTTCTCACTCTCTCACAGCCCTCATAACTTCTCCCTCTCTCGCTTCTCTCTCTCTGTCCTCTCTCACCCTCTCCCTCATCACTCTCTCTCTCCGTCCACCTTCTCTCTCATGGACTCTCTTCGTCTCTGTCTTCATCTCTCATCCTCTCTCATGAGGGTCATCTCATCACTCTCTCCACAATCTCTTGTCCTCTCTCTCCTTTCTGTTCTCTGACTCTATCTCTTCTAGCTCTTCTGTCTCGTATCTCTCTCGTCTCGTCATCTCTCAATCACTTCCGCTCGCATGACACTATCCTGAGTTGCCCAACACGTAGTCTCGTCCATCCGAAACTACTCCAAACTATAAGTAAATCTGATGATCCTTCGAAGTACAAATCGACATATTAAGCCTGAAGCAATCCATCTCGCTCCTCCTTCAACCCACGGTAAACTCCTCCACCTCTAGGGTCGTCATCTCCCTCAGGATCTCTCCCAATGGAGCCTATCTCATCATCGACACTCTCTGCCCTCATCCCGATCTCTCTCTCTCTCCTCCTACATACATCCAATCATCCTGTCTCTCTCTCTCATCCTCTCTCCCCCCTCATTCCCTATCTCTCTCCCTCTCTCTCTCACCTCTCTCTCTCTCATCTTCTCTCGCATCTATCACAGTCTCAAAGTCTTCATATCTCCTCTCATCAATCGATACTCATTATCCCCTCACAACTTCATCTCTCTCTCGACCCTCCTCTCTTCTCTCACAATCTCACCGTCTCATTCTCCATCAGTCTCATCTCTCTCTCACTCACGTCTGAGTCTGTGTGTCTCTCTCATCTCTCTCTCTCTTCTCTCTGTGTCTCTCTCTCACTCTTCTCTCTCTCTTCTCCTTCTCTCAAAATTCTCTTTCTCCCTTCCCATTCTCTTCTGCCTTCACTCTCTCTCTCATCTCCTTCTCTTTCTCTCTCCCTCATCTCACTCACATCCTCTCCGTCTCTTCTCACTTCTCATTCTCTCTCGTCTTCTCCTTCTCTCTCCTCTCATCTCTCTCATCACTCTTCCATTCTCACTCTCTCTCTTCTCACTTCTCTCTAAAACTCTCCTCTTCCTCTTCCTTTCTCTCTCTCTCTCTCTTCTAAAACGTCTTCTCCTTCTCTCTCATCTTCTCCTTCTCATCTCTCTTCACCTTCCTTCTTCATCTCTGCCCTCACCTTGTCCTTCTCTCTCTCTCGTCTCCTCCTTCTCTCTCTCTCTCTACTCTCCAAGACTCTTCTAATCCTCTCGTCGATCGCTCTCTCTCAGATCATATCGTAGAGTCATCGAGGTCAGATCTATATTCTCTGTCAAATCGAAATACTCGAGTCTAAGGATCGATTCACAAACCTCTCCTCCGTCTCTCTCGAAGAAAACTCTCTCCGTCTCTCGCCAGAAAGGGTTCGAATCCAACCGCATCTCCTCCGCCTCATTAAAACCTCGTCGGAATCTAGCTCCTCATCTCTCTCACAATCCACACTCTCTGCTCCCTGATTCTCTCTCTCTCTCTATCTCCTCTCCTCTCTCCTTCTCCATTCTCCTCTCATCTCTCTCTCTTCTCATTTCTCCTCTCTCTCTCTCTCTTCTCATTCCCTCTCTCTCACCTCTCTTCTCATTCTACTCTCTCTCTCGTCTTCTCATATCTCCTTCTCTCTCTTCTTCTCCCAATATCTCTCTCCTCTTTCTTTTCTCCTCTCTCCAGTCTCTCTCTCTCCTCCTCCTCTCTCTCTCTCTCTCTCCGTCTATACCTCCTTCTCTTCTCCTTCTCTCTCTCTCTCCTCTAACGCTCTCTTCTCCCTCGTCTTTCCTTCTCTTCCCCCTTCTCTCTCTCTCTCTCTCTTTCTCCTTCTCTTTCTCCTTCCTCCTCACGTCTCTCCTCTCTCGCCTCTCTCTCATCTTTCTCCTTCTCTTCCAAAAACTCTCTCTCTCAACCCGATCTCAAATCGTCTCGATCATACCTCTCTCCTCTTACTCCTCTCTCTTCTCCCTTCACTGTCTCTTCTCCTTCCTCCTTCTTCTTCCCTCCTTCTCATCTCCTCTTCTTTTCTTCTTCCATCTCTCTTCCTTCTTTACCTTCTCCCTCTATCTCTCCTCTCATTCTCTCTTTCCACTCTATCTCTCTCTCTTTTTTACGCTCTCCTCTTTCTCTACTCTCCTCTATCTTTATTTACACATAAAGATCCTCTCCGATCATCTCAATCCAACTGCTCAATCTCTCTTCATTACTGAGTCATCATTGCTGTAGTATTCCACACTGAGCGATGTCTCTCTCGCTCTTGTTACTCTCTCTTCTCTACTTTAAACACTCTCCTGTCTTTCTTTCTTATCCTTCCTCTCTCTCGTTCTCTATTAACCCTCTCTCTCATCGTCTCTGTCTCTCCACCATCTCTCTCGATCTATATCATACTCATCTCAGCTCGCTCAGTCTCTCACGAACGTCCTTACCTTCATCTTCTACTCATCTCCTATCTCTCATCGGACTTCGTCAATCGCTCACCCTTCAAATCTGCAAATAAAGTACTCTATCCCTATCTTTATCTCAACTCTCCTCTTTCTACTTATCTCCTTCGTCACACTCTCTCTCACTTCTCCTCACTTCAAATCTACGTGAAATCTTCTCCTGTCTTACTCTCTCTCTCTCTCTCTTCCAGCTCGATCTCTACGATCATTCTCACATCTTCTCAATCTCATCTCCTCTCTCTTTCTCCTCTCGTCTCGGTCTACATATAAGACTCCTCAGCGACACACCTCCCCTAGCATCGTCAATAAATACATCGAATACTGAATAACACCTCTAATCTTCTCCAGCTCTTTACACAAAACTCAATGCTCCTCTCTCTATAAACCGACTACCTCATCTTACACTCTCTCCCATTTTCTACTATCATTCTCTCTTAATCTTCACTACAATTCACTAACCGTTTTACCTCTTCTAAAATCGTCTCAACTCTAGTCCCACCATCTCACAGTAATCTCCCTCAATCTGCATGCAGTCTGACTCCTCTCTCTCTGCCATCATCTACCCTCTCTGTCTATCTCATCGCATCGACAACTCGACGCCGATCTCCCTCTCTCTCTTCTCTCTACTCTCCTACTCTCTCTTACCTTCTCTCATCTCATCCGCCTCTCTCCTCTCTCTCTCCTCTTCCCTCTCCCTCTCTCACTCTCTCATCTGGTCTCTCTCTCATCTGTCCTCTGGTCTCTCCTCTCTTATCTGTCCTCTTCTCCATCCTCAAATCTCCCTCGTCTCTCGTCATCGTCTGCATCTCTGTCCTCTCACATTAATCGAATCCTGCTCTATCTCTGTCTGTCTCTCTCTGTCTCTGTCACTCCACTCGTTCTCTGTCCTCTATCCTCTCTCTGTCCTCTATCTCGTCTCGGTCTCTCTCTCAACATTCTCAAAGCAGCTCTCTCTCTCATCATCGTCATCTCTACAATCTCTCTCTCTCTCTCTCATCTCCTCTTCGTCTCATCCTCTTCCTATATTCTCTCCCATCACTCTCTCCCTCCTCTCGCTCTCTCCTTCGTCTCTCGTCTCTCTCTCTGGTCCTCTTCTGTCTCATCAACAATCTCACGCGCTCAACGAATCTGTCCATCCTCACCACTCTCTCTCGAACCTCTCCTCTCGTCTCTCTCTCTCTCTCTGTGGTGCTCCTCCCTCAATCCTCTCATCTTTCTCTTGTGTCCACCCACTCTCTCTCTCTTCTCCTTCTTCCTCTCTCTCTTTCTCCTTCTCTCCATCTCTTCTCCTTCTCTCTCTCTTGCTCCTTCTCTCATCGCATTCATCCGTCTACTCTCTCTCGTCGTCTCCTTCCTTTCTCTCACTCTCTTCTCCTCTCATAAATCATCAATAGATCTCTCCGTCTCCATCTCACTCATTCTCTCTCTCTCTCTCCATCTCTCCATTCTCTTCTCCTCCTCCATCTCTCTCTTCTACTCCTTCTCATTCCACTCTCTCTCTCATCTCTTTGCTCTCTCTCATTCCAACTCTCGTACCACTCATCCACTCTCTCTCGTCTCTCTATCTCACTCTCTTCCTACTTCTCGTCTCGCTTTCTACTCCTTACTCTCAATCTCCACTCACCTCTCCTCTCAACTTATCCCTCTCCTTCACTCGTCTCTTTCCCCCACCCCTTTTTTCCATCTCTCTCTATCCCCTCTCTTTGTACCTTCTCTCTTCTCTCCTCTTCTCTTCTCTCTCTCTCTCTCATCGATCATCTCCAAACTCAACTCGGAGCTCATCTCAGTCAGTCTTCAGATCCACGGGTCATTTCTAGCGCACCGCACATAGATAGCTTCCATCTCATCTCCATCTTCAACTCACCAATTACCTCTCTGCTCTTCTCACTTCTCACTCATCTGTCTGCGCACTTCTCTCATCTCATTCTTTCTACATTTATCTCCATCTCTCTCATCCTCTTTACCATTCTCCCTCTCTCATTCTCTCTTCCTCATTCTCCTTACTCAATCTAAGAGGCTCTCTTCTCTTCCTCAATTCTCCTCTCTCTACATCACACTTCTCAATTCTCCTCTCTCTCTCTCTTCTCATTCTCCACTCTCAGGTCTCTCTTCATCATTCATTATCCTCATTCTCTTCATTCTTCTCCTTCTCTCTATCTCTCTTCTTCACCTTCTCGTCTCTCTTCTTCTCCATCTCTCTCTCTCTTCTTCTTACCTTCACTCTTCTCCCCTCTCTCTCCTTTCTCATCTTCTCACATCTTCTTCTCACTTCAGCTCTTCACCTTTCTCTCTCTCTCTTTCTCCTTCATGTCTCATTCTCTTTTTCTTCTCATCTCTCTCTTCTGCACAATCTACTCTCTCTTCTTCTTGAGCTCTCCCACCTCCCGCATCTCACTAGCTCTCTTTTTTCCTTTCTCACCTCTCATCTCATCTTATTCCTTCTCTCCATTCTCTCGCTCTCGATGAAAGCGCAGCTCTTCCTCCTATCTCATCATCCTCTATCTCATCTCCTTAATCCTACGTACTCATCTATCCGTCATTATCCTCTCTCTCTCGTCTATCTCCTACCCCCCTCATTCGCGGGTCTCATCTACAAATCCCCTCTCTCTCCCTCTCCTCTTCTCTACTCCTAAACTCTCCAACTTTCACCTCATTCTCTCGACTCTCTCGATCAGTCTTCTACTCTATCTTCCTCCTTCTCCCTCTCTAATAATAACCTCTGCCTCACTTATTCTCTCTCCTCTTCATATTTCTCTCTACACTTTTTCTCTCATTCATTCATCTCTCTCTCCATCTATCCACTCCACGATCATAATCTAACCTACATTCAATCTAACTATCTCCTCTCGTAACTCAACACTGTATCCCTGGTATGGACTTCCCGTCGTTATCTCTAGTCTCCTCAGTGTAAATATCCAGTCTTATCACTAGCATACAGCCATATCTTGATCTCTTATCTCTCTTCTCACTCTTCTCTTTTTACACTCCTTCTCATCTCTCGTTCATTCCCCTCCCCTCACCTCGAATCTCTCTCACGTCTCCTCTCTCTCTTCTTCCTTCCTTCTACACTTCTCCTCTTAGTATCTCTCTTTCTCTCGCGTTCGATGATCGGCGATTCTTCTCCTCTCTCTCTCTTCTCCTTCTCTTCTCCTCTCGTCATCCATCTCACTCTTCATTTCTCCTTCTCCATCGCTCTCTCTCTCTCTTCGATCTCTCGGACATAATAATGTCATCTCTCTCTCTCATCTTCTCCTCTCTCGTCCTCATCCTCTCATTCTCTCAATTCTCTTCTCTTCTTCTATTCACTCATCCATCTTTCACCGCTCCTCATCTCTCTTTTACCTCACACCCGATTCTCTCCTATCCTCTATATATATCTCTCTATATCAACTAATCTAATAAAGCTATCAATTCGTCGGAATTCTCGTCATCTCTTCTCTTCCTCTCCGCGTCTCGATACGTAACTTACCTCACTCCTTCATTCTCATGTAGTTCCGTTACTCTCTCGTTTAGCTTATCATTCTCCTTCTGTCCTATCCATCTTTCCCTCTTCATCATCTCACATCTTTCTCCTTCTTCATCTTCTCTTTCTCCTTCTCTTCTCCTTTTCTTCTCCTTCTCTCCGTTTCCTCTTCTCTTTCTCCTTCTCATCCTCTCTCTCCCCGTCCCGGACCAGAACAACTGTTCTTATCGTAATCTATCATTCTCT